>NW_027657485.1:0-27122 GCF_964235325.1 Thermobia domestica | reverse complement strand
AGTTTATTGCGTTCGGGGATGACCGCAGCGAAGCGGGGCGGGTTGGGGTGACCGCAGCGAAGCGGGGCGGGTTAACATAAATGACAGGCGATATAATGTTAACATTAGTGCAATCTTCTATGGTTTTTATCATATCACTTGAAAGCGAAAAAGTAAAAATTATCTAAGTAACAAAGTTTATTGCGTTCCGGGGTGACCGCAGCGAAGCGGGGTGAACGCTGCTAGTTATATGATATATATAAAAAAATTATGTACAGGTACCATGTGCAATAGGTTTGCTACACTAAACGACACAAATTTACAATAGTAAATGTTTTGGTAGAACAATTAGTTTTCTCACAAAACAGTTTTTCTTAGTTTTCCGAAAGTTTATATTTTTGGAATGTGTACCTTTTTCAACTCACCGATTCAATTATCGGTTGGTCGCAAACTGGAATTATTATTTTCCGCTGAGGAATCTTAAACTCTCAATCACATTTGGCCGACACATGAAAAGTAATGGCCTTGTCGCAGAGGAATGATCACAAATTGCATGAAATCAATAAAAGTATATCCACAGAAAGCTATATTGGTCCGTTTATCCACTCAAATTTGTTGATGATTTGCGAATGAAACATCCAAGCAATATCTCACGGCCTAGAATCTCGCCTAGCGAAAATCTCACATAAAGAAAATCTTGCCAGACGAAATCTAGCCTGGCTAGATCATCGAGGGATAAAACTTAGCCATCTAAACTCTCGCGGGACCAAACCTTGCAGTGGCGATTTCTTCTGTATAGAATGTTTAAAATATATATTTAAAATATTCACTGTACACTTTGAAAATAATAATAATTATCATAAATAAACTACAAGACAGAACATAAGTGATTTTATTAATTTTTAAAAGAGGAAAAGAAAGATAGATAAGTAGTTACTTCCCGGCTTATTAACACTTGCGTCGAAAATAGATCTTTACATTTCACGCTCACCAAATAATTTAATTAAATAGAGAGACAGAACAAGAATTAGGTGGCCACTTGTTTTGGAAAATTTACGGATAAAACCCGTCAACTGAAAAACGAAGAACTTATTTATGTAGGCGGATAACTTGTAACTCATGTAACTGAGATACAGCACTAGAAAGTTTGTTCCATCACCATGATATTGTTCTATATGAACAATGCAATGAACATACGTATTTAGTAAAATTATGAAGTGAATTTGTATTTAATGACTAAAAATTATGAAAAAATCTTTTGACCAGTGGCGTATTTAGGGGCTATCGGGCTAATACCCACAGAAATAATTTCATTATTACGTTTTCGCATCATACGTACAACACAAATGATGATATAAAAGCAATATGAAGAGCATTTATCTACGTTTAAAATATCCTAGCCATTACCCAATTTACTCCAATAATAAATGTGGTTTAAATGTTCTTATATCACACTATTCGTGGAACAATCGTGACGCGGAACGGTTGTGAAAACTCCTAAATGAAATTAAGAAAAAATAAGACATAAATTTTTTAAACATAAATTTAAAAAACTCAGCAATAAAATTTCGAGACAAGAGCGAAAAATGTTTTCAGTGATCGAGACTAGACTAGACCTATTAAACTTAGGAGACGAGACGAGAAAATCTTACTTCTCGTCTCGTCTCATGAGGAACATTATCTGAACGAAGCAGATATCATTCTTGCTTGTAGTGACTAGCTGGGAGATGTTGGTGCATTTTTTGCATAAATAGTCGATTTTATGGCATATCAATTTCCAAGCATATCATCAATCTGTACGCTATTATTGGTTTTTAGCCAAGAATAGAACGCTGTAGAATGCATTAGGTTATTATTTAGAAATGAAATGAAGTCTTTTAGATTTACATCCCACTCTTATACCGGATACACTAAAGGAGACTCTGATGATGAGAATGAACACGAAATGCTGTAATGAAGAAAGTGAGAGAAACGTGAGTACCCCAAGAAAACTCCACACATGGCGTTTGTCCACCACAAAGCTTACTTGGCGCGAGCTGAAATCGAACCTGGAACCTCATACACCAGAGGTGAGAACTCTACCACTGAGCCACTATGGTCCCCGTTATTATTCAGGGCATAATAACTGATGCAAAAAGAATTCTTGAAATTCCCATATTTTTAATCTGCACGAAAATAGGTTTAATAAATAATATTTCTTCTTTCTGTGTTTATTATACTTCCAAACTATGTTATGCATAAGTATTGGAAGTCTAATAGAACGGCTCTGCCTGTTGACAGGTATCAGACCAAAAGCGGTAAAAAAAAAATATTGAGAAGGATTTTCCGGAATAGATTTAGCGTCATAAGAATATGAGGTTCCATCTCCTCCGTCAATCTTCTATATAAATCGGAAGTGATAGAGATCGACTACTTGCGGGTCATAATAGCTAGCGACAAGCAAGTTTAGGGAATTGATTCCATGTCCCTCAAAAATGTGCCATTTCTACCCCTATCTTTCTATCAAAACCGGAACTGGTAGAAATTTACTACTACTTCCAGTTTCAATATTGATTTTCATAGAGCAAAGACGATAAGATATATCGAGAAGCAGTTTTCTGGAATCCATTCAGCACCCCAAGAATAGGTTCCGTGTCCGTCTCCTCCAACAACCTTATATTTAAACCGTAAGTGGTAAAAATCGACTACAACCAGTTTCAACATTAATGGCCATAAATCAAATACGGAAATAACTAGGGACGAGAGGATTTCGGAAATCGATCAAACGTCAAGAAAATTTACCACCTATACCCTATCTCATTATTAAAACCGGAAGTGGTAGAAATTTACTACTATTTCCGGTTTCAATATTCAGTTTCATAGAGTAAAAACTGTCAGAGAGGTCGAGAAGTGTTCGGGAATTCAAACAACGTCTCAAGAATAAGCTTTCTTTCTTCCGTTAATCCTGCATTGAAATCAGAAAAGGTAGGAATAAACCGTTTTCGTTTTTAACATTGATCGCCATAAAAATAAATTGGTAGTAGATAGCGACAGTTTTCGAAAATCGATTGAGCATCTCAAGAAAAATACCATCTTCACCTATTTCTCTCTACTGAAACCGGAAATGGTAAAACAATTTTACTCTTCCAGTTTCAATATTGATCCCTATAGCTCCATAGAGCTCCCTCAGGCCTATGTGGATAGCATACGCGTCTTTGGTGCGGGAAACCCGGGTTCGATTTCTGGTGGGTTCGTATTCCCTCGCTGTAGGTCCATGTCTCATATAGCCTCCTTGCTGAACGGTACTCGAAGCTGAAATCAAACTAAAATCAAATCCATAGATCCATAGAGCAAAATCAATAATGGATATCAAGAAACAATTTTTTATTATTATTAAAGTTCACCCACAATTTTCTTCTGTCCCACCAGGCGAATATCACCAGGATGATGTAAATGAAATCTTTGAGTTTTACATCCCACGGTTATGCCGATTAGGCTAAAGGAGACGGTGATGATGAGTAATGAATGAAATTGTGGAATGAAGAAAGTGGGAGGAAACGGGAGAACCCCGAGAAAACCCACGCACACGGTGTTTGTCCACCACAAAGTTCACTTGGCGGGGGCTGGCATCGAACCCGGGACCCCAAGCACCAGAGGTGAACGCTCTACCACTGAGCCACCGCGGCCCCCAGGATGATGTACTCCCCACATATGCTCTGCCTGATTTTTACATTTCTTTGCCTTTGTTATTAATGTTTCGGTATAAAATGGCCTTTCGGCTCCATTTGACATTTCGTTTTCTAAAATAAATATTAATTAATTAATGCATTTAAATTTACTCGCCAGTTGTGTGTGTGTCTAACACAGCAACGGTCTATTTCTCAAAACTACTCGTCTTGTAATGTTTTTTGAGAATCCATCAAATATCATGACGCAGAAATACTAGAATAATAGTAAAATTCATTTCTAAGTACTATTGCTGACCATTTTAATTTGCCGCTTTTTTACAGTATATACAAGTGTAAAATATTTGATTTTGAGAAGTTTCACTAACATTACAAGACTAGTAGTTTTGCAACGTAGGCCCCTGTAGTCTCAAGTTTGATTTTTTAAAAAAAGTTCTCGATGTCATTCAAAACGCAGATATGTAAATAAAATATATATAGTAAAAGAATCGTACGGACCGTTCTTTATTTTTACTCATTTCTAGATTTATTAGAAAATTTTGATATAAATATACCTAACAGACAGTAAGTACCAGCATTTAGTATGTCGTCCGTTTTTCCTAAGACTTATCTTTGATCTGTGTGTAAACTTTTGTCAGTTGGTGCAACAAATAAGCGAGTTTGCTCTACGCTCTACAGTTCGAAACTCATTTTATAAGATGAATAGACTTCCCTCACTTGAAAACAACATAGACAGATTTTCTGAAACTGTCGTACCTTGTTAGCTGCAATATTCATGTACAGGTAATTATTCGCGGAGATGTTTACGTAGAATCAAGGAAATCTTTACGATCTATGAAGAGAGACAAAGCACACTTTGCTCTTATCTGCTGTCAATGTGCATTCCATCGGTTTCTTTTTCTCCGCGGACAACCCTAAGTTCACGCACGTGACCTAGCGAGGGCAGAGAAAGAAAGAAATCTACCTGGTTAGCTTCCTATCTGCTGTTCTGCACTGTTGCAAAATGCGGCCAATATCTTAAACAACTTTTAAATGGAAGAAAGTTAATTTTTTAATTAGCGCGCTCTAATATTACCTTAGCAAGAAAAAGTAAGTTATCATGCAATATTAATACTAATAAACATTTGGCCGAATTTTGAACTCTATAAAATAAGTAGATTTTATAAAATTTTGGAAAGAAATATGCTATGTTATTATATATATATAACGTTCCTATCGCGTTCCCCCTAAGTTTTACCCCCCTATATATGAGATTAACATTTCCCTTTATACTTATTATGGAAATAACAAAATGGATACTCAGAACAGTTTTGGTTTACAAACACTTAATGCCAAGAAGCAAGCATATCTCCATGAAACAAGCATATCGTTTTGTTTATTTCTTTCTTCACTCTTCTAGCTAGGTATCTAGTCGATCGCCTGAAGGCAAAACATCGTACAGCAAGCAAGCTGATTCGACACGTGCCAACGACAGAACGAAAGTCTTGAATGCCCGCAGGCTTCGGTGCCTTGTAACATTGTGCTAAAAAAAAAACAGACACATGGTCAGTTGTGAGTTCCTTAGGTGTGAAACACCTAATAAGACTTTTATACAAATCGTTGTTGTTTGAAGCCTCTTTATTCCTCGTAAAAACAATACATCCAGATTCGCGAAAGCCCACAGGGATTGTATTAGAAAGTTAAAAAAATATATTTATCATTCAGATCCTTTATTATTATTATTATTATTATTATTATTATTATTATTATTATTATTATTATTATTAGTAGTAGTAGTAGTAGTAGTAGTAGTAGTAGTAGTAGTAGTACCACATAATAGTTTTCGTTAGTCCTTACAGCAATTAATACTTAGCAGCAGAGGTAAAAGTGCTTGGGAATGCAGGGGACGCCGTCCCGCACCTCCAAAAAATGTGTACGGCGTCCCCTCAGTTCCTAAGAAATTACAATGGGCAAAGATAGGCATGGGGGACGGCGTGACGTCATGCCGCTACCTACCGTTCCCCTACATTTTCAGATTCACTTTATCTTTGCTTAGCAGGAAATCGATACAAGAGTTAGTAGGACAGCTACTCTTTATTGATAAAAATCGTAATTTGGAGGTTATTAAAAACAATATTTCTGTGTCTAGAGGTAGAAGAGAGGGGACCATGAAAGTTACTATTGCCACATACAAAAATGAAACCTGTATTCAACACTGACTACGTATAATTCAAGGATTTTCTTTTTTAAAAAAAAGCAAAATGCTTAAACCTTTTCAAAAGTAAAATTAAAATAATTACTAAGAAATACATTCATTGAAAAACTCAGAGGTGGCAAGTCAACCGTCTTAAATCCGCTTGAGGGGCTGCGGTGGCTCAGTGGTAGAGCGTTCACCTCTGGTGCTTGGGGTCCCGGGTTCGATCCCAGCCCCGCCCATTGAACTTTGTGGTGGACAAACACCGTGTGCGTGGGTTTTTCGGGGTTCTCCCGTTTCGTCCCACTTTCTTCATTCCACCATTTCATTCATCACTCATCATCACCGTCTCCTTTAGCCTAACCGACATATCCGCGGGACGTAAAACTCAAAGATTTCATTTCATTTTTTCATTTTTTTTCAAATCCGCTTGAGAGCGCTCGATTCCAAATTCAAGTAAAGTTAACACATGGAAGACCCAGGTTCGATTCCCGGTGGGAGTTCATGTGATTCGGATTTGACGTTAATTAGTAGGTCCACGTTTCATATAGCTTCGCTGCTGAAAGGGATGTTAAGCTCAAAATCAACTCAAGAAAAGTTATAACAATGAGAATGTTTTCTACTGTTTTGGCGTATGCAATTCTATGTTAAATAAAACTACATACACTATTTGATAATGGAAGCATTGTTAGAATTACAGTATCCAATAAATCAAACTTTTCGAGGAGGGTTTATCTGAAGATACATACAAATATTGAAAATAGTTTAAAAAGGTGCATAATGCAGAAATACTATTTTATCGCGTATGAACTTGAGGCTTCTAGAACAGCAAGTTCTGACCAGATATTAACACCGCAGAACCAGGATATGATCAAGGGATGGACTAAACCATAGTTTCCAATTTTACCCAGTGTAAATAAAGTAGGATTGAAACCCACTCTATCCAGGGTGTACCTAAGCGTCATGGGGGGGTCTGTAGACCCTATAAAATTTCTCTTGGATCCGCACCTGTTGAAACCAATTCATATTTCATAACTTCATACACGGCACGATCAAGCACTGAAACTATTGAAATCTTACTATGTAAAATAATTATCTAGTGTCTACACTTTTTCTATTAAAGCTCATAGTATATTCTATCATAATATAAATTGTCACTCATGTAGTGTGTGCTAATGTAACTAGGGATGCGCACGAGACAAGATTTGTGGCTGTCTCGTCTCGAAAATGTGCTGTAAAAGTGATGTCTCGACTCGAAAAATGTATATTTCTCTATTGGAAGTGCCGTGTCTCGACTCGAATTTTGTCAGGAAAATCCTGTCACGATTCGTCTCGTGCGCATCCCTAAATGTAACTCATGACAAAAATGTTTCGTTTAAAAAAAAATGAAACGGTTAGGGTGGACTCTGCCGAGTAGAAGACATCCAATTTATTAAATCGCCTCGCAACCCACTTGGCCGCACACTTAGGTTACAGTCTTCACCTTTTTCCCATGCTATCTAAAGTATTGGCTAATCTTAAATTTGCATTGCGACTCGGGTTTACTAACAAGAATTATTATGTTCCAACTTAATTTGGATGTGAAATCCTGACTTAATTAGCATTTAAAAACTTCGCAGTGTGCATTAAAATCATGACAGAAATATAGTTAAATCTCTGTTTTAAATTTCATGTCTACCTTGCATCCAAATACTTGTGCTGTCATTTCTTTCAATGTTGGTAGGAGATGAAAGTTCCAATTGATCCCAATTTTTCGCTTTAATTCCCTCTATTTGTTCATACAATTTTAAAGAAATATTATTATTAACAAGCAACACTTCTGAAATGTAACACTCCGATTTTGATAAAATTTGGAAGGTAGATACTACACATGAAATAAACGAATACGTGTTTCTTATTTTCTGCGGAAAAACGGTTTAAAGGGGCAAAAGACCCCACCCACAATTTTGAAAGTTGACGCCCCAAAGGCAAAAACCAAGGAAACCGAAGTAAACGAAATTTTACACACATATTGCAGACATAAAATGAGGGAACACGTGTTTCGTATTTTCCTGGAAAAAACGGTTAGGTGGGGATCGGACCCCTCCAAAACTTTCATCACGAAATATTGAAAGTGATAATAACAACATGACAAATGTGTGTAAAGGACACAAAGAATTGCAACGAAACTTTGTGTATGAACAACATGCCAAAAAATAAAGGAACACGGTTTTTTTTATTTTGTGCTGAAAAACGGTTTCAGGGGGCAAAAGCTATCACCCCAAATTTTGAAAGTTAAGGCCCGAAGGCCAGAGGAAGTGAACAGAAGTGAATGAAATTGTGCACAGATATTGTAGACATAAAATGAGGGAATACGTTTTTCTTATTTTCCAGAAAAAAAGAAAACCGTTTAGGTGGGACACACACACCTCCAGATCTTTGATCGTAAAATATCAAAACTGCTAATAACAGAAGTGTTTGAAGGACATGACGAATTGGAACGACACATTGTGTAGAGACAATACGCAAAAAATAAACGAATACGGTTTTTCTTTTATTTTCTGCGAAAAAAAAACGGTTTTAGGGGGCAAAAGCCCCCACCCCAAATTTTGAAATTTGAGGCCCAAAATGCAAGAAGAAGTGCACCGAATTAAATGAAATTGTGCGCGGATATTGTAGACGAAAAATGAGATAATTCGGTTTCGTATTTTCGGGAAAAGCGGTTGAGTGAGGCACGGACCTTCTAACCGTTGATTACGGAATATCAAAAGTGCAAATAAACATACGCAAAAGTTCCTAAAGAATATGGAGAATTGCAACGAAACTTCGTAAAGGGACTATTTGCAAAACAGTATATGAAACATGTTTTAATTTTTGCGGAAAAACAGTGTTGGGGCCTAGGTCCCATCCGAAAAAAAGAAAATATTACCGTAATAGCTCAGAAAGGAGTGGACCTAAGCAAATCAAATTGTGTGTAGATATTATATGTAAAATAAGGGCTCTCGTGTTTCTCAAGTGTTCCTATCCGTCTTGCTTCAAATTTGGCATATCAATAGCAAACTGGAAATAAATGGATATGGCGTTTTTCTTTATGCTGAAAAAACATTGCAAGGATTAAAGGTGCCTCCTGAAATACTATAAAATACGCTATACTGTTTGTGTTTGCTGTTACTTGATCTACCAAATCTGAAGAAATCGGATGGAGGCACGACACCTGTGAAACACGGAAGGTCATATTTTACATATCCAATATCTACATACAATTGCTTTCGCTTCGGTCCACTTCTCCCGCAACTCAACGCCTCGGTTCACTCACAAGTTTTTTTTTTCTTTCAGGAAAATACGAAACACGTATTCCCTCACCTTACCTCTACAATATTAGTGCACATTTCATTCACTTCGGTCCACTTCTTCTTGCCTTTTGGGGTCAAATTCCAAAATTGTAGACGGGAGCTTTTGCCAACCAAAACCGTTTTTAACCAAAATTTAAAAATGTATTCGTTTATTTTTTGCGTATTGTCCACACACGCAGTTTGATGCAATTCATCATGTCCGTTACACACATCTAATATACTGTTACTAGATATTTTGATATTTCGTGATGAAGGGTTTGGAGGGGTCCGTGCCCCACCTAACCGTTTTTCCAGGAAAATACGAAAACCATATTCCCTAATTTTGTGTCTACAATATCTGTCCAAATTTCATTCACTTCAGTTCACTTCTTCTTACCTTTCGCGGGTCAACTTTCAAAATTTTGGTTTTGGGTTCTTTTGCCCCTAAAACCGTCTTTCCGCAAAAAAGAAAAAACATATTTCTTAATTTTTTGTCCATACAAAAAGTTTTGTTGCAATTCTTCATGTCTTTTACACACATCTGACATATTGTTACTAGCATTTTTAATTTTTTGTGATCAAAGGTTTGGAGGGGTAGGTGCCCCACCCAGCCGATTTCTCCAGGAAAATACGAAACCCGTATTCACTCACTTTATGTCTACAATATCTGTGCACAATTTCACTCCCTTCGGTTCGCTTCTTTTTGCCTTTCGGGAGTCAACATTCGC
This sequence comes from Thermobia domestica, assembly GCF_964235325.1. NCBI lineage: Eukaryota > Metazoa > Arthropoda > Insecta > Zygentoma > Lepismatidae > Thermobia > Thermobia domestica. The sequence goes on along the minus strand of NW_027657485.1, from coordinate 17,266 downwards.
AATTTTGTTTGGGAGGTTTTGCCCCCCAAAAACCGTTTTCCCGCAGAACATAAAAAAACATATTCCTTTATTTTTTGTCCATACAAAAAGTTATGTTGCAATTCTTCATTTCCTTTACACACATCTGACATACTGTTACTATTACTTTTGATTTTTTGATAAAAGGTTTGGAGGGGTATGTGCACCACCCTGCTGTTTTTTCCAGGAAAGTACAAAACTCGTATTCTCATTTCACGTCTGCAATATCTGTGCACAATTTCATTCACTTCGGCTCACTTCTTCTTGCCTTTCGGACGTCAACTTTCAAAATTTCGGGTGGTGGTTTTTGCCTCTGAAACCGTTTTTCCGCAGAACAAAAAATACTTTTTTTTTTGAGTATTGTTAATACACAAAGTTATGTTGGAATTCTTCATGTTGTTTGCACACATCTGACATACTGTTGGAAGCACTTTTAATATTTCGTGATCACAGGTTCTGAGGTGTCCATGCAGCACCCAACCCTTTTTTTCCAGGAAAGTAGGAAACCGTATTTCCTCATTTTAAGTCTACAATATCTGTGTAGAAATTCATTCACTTCGGTTCATTTCTTTTTGCCTTTCGGGCGTCAATTTTCAAAATTTTATGTGGGAGCATTTGCCCCCTAATACCATTTTTCAGCAGAACATAAAAGAACCCGTATTGCTTTATTTTTGGCGTATTATCAATACAAAAATTTCATTGCAATTCTTCATGTCCTTTATACACTTTCTACATACTGTTATTAGCATTTTAATTTTTTGTTATCAAAGGTTTGGAGGTGTCCGTGCCCCACACGACCATTTTCTGCAGGAAAATATGAAACCCGTATCCTCATTTTATGCCTACAATATATGTGCACATTTGCACTCACTTCGGTTCACTTCTTTTTGCCTTTCGAGCTCAACTTTCAAACTTTAGGGTGTGAGCTTTTGCCCCTAAAACCGTTTTTCCGCAGAACTTAGAAAAACCTGTATTCGTTTACTTTTTGCCATACACAGAGCTATGTTGCAATTCTTCATGTCCTTGACACACATCTGACATACTAGCACTTTTGATTTTTTTTGTGATCAAACGTTAGGGAGGGGCCGTGCCCCACCCACCCCTTTTCTCCAGGAAAATAGCAAACTCATATTCCCTCATTTTATGTCTACAATGTCCGTGCACAATTTGATTCACTTCGGTTCACTTCTTTCTGCCTTTCGGGCGCCATCCTTCATAATTTTGTGTGAGAGCTTTTGCCCCTAAAACCGTTTTGCCGCAGAAAAAACCCTTCTACATTTTTTGCGTATTGCCCGTACATAAAGTTTCATTGGAATTCTTCATGTCCTTTACACAAATCTGATATACTGTTACTAGCACTTTTGATATTTCCTGAGCAAATGTTTGGAGGGGTCCTTGCCCCACCTAACAGTTTTTTTTCAGGAAATACGGAACTAGTATTCCCACATTTTATTTTCACAATACGTGTGCAAAATTTCATTCACTTCGGTTCCTTTCTTCTTGCTTTTCCGGCGTCAAATTTCAAACTTTTCGGGTGGGTTCTTTTGCCCCCTAAAACCGTTTTCCTGCAGAACATTAAAAAACGTATTCTTTTATTTTTTGTGTATTGTTCATACACAAAGTATCGTTGCAATTCTTCATGTCCTTTACACACATTTGACATATTGCTACTAGAACTTTTTATTTTTCGTGGTCAAATGTTTGGAGGGGTCCGTGCCCCACGCGGCCGTTTTTTCCAAGGAAATACGAAACTCGTATCCTCATTTTACGTATGCAATATATGTGAAAATTTTTATTCACTTCGGTTTACTTCTGCCTTTCAGTGGCCGTGGTGGCTCAGTGGTAGAGTTCACCTCTGGTGCTTGGTGTCCCGGGTTCGATCCCAGCCCCCGCCAAGTGAACCTTGTGGTGAACAAACACCGTGTGCGTGTGTTTTCTCGGGGTTCTCCGTTTCTTCCCACTTTCTTCATTCCACCATTTCTTTCATTACTCATCATCACCGTCTCCTTTAGTCTAACCGGCATAACCGTGGGACGTAAAACTCAAATATTTCATTTTTTTCTTCTGCCTTTTGGGCGTCGACTTCAAAAATTTTGGATGGGAGCTTTTTCCCTCTAAAACCGTTTTTCCGCGGGAAATAAAAAAAAAACAATATTCATTTATTATTTTGTCCATACATAAAGTTTCGTTGCAATTCTTCATGTCCTTTACGGTTACTAGCACTTTTGATATTTCGTGATCAAAGGTTTGGAGGAATTAGTGCCCCACCAAATCGTTTCTTCCAGAAAAATACTAAATCCGTATTCCCACATTTTATATCTACAATACCTGTAAAAAATTTCTTACACTTCGGTTCACTTCTTCTTACCTTTCGGGCGTCAAATTTCAAAATTTTGAGGTTGCCCCCTAAAATCGTTTTTGCGAAGAACATAGAAAATCCTGTGTTCCTTTATTTTTTGTGTATTATCCATACAAGAAGTTTCGTTTCAATATTTCATGTTCTTTACACACATCTGACTGACATACTGTTACTAGCACCTTTCATTTTTCGTGATCAAATATTTGGAGGGATCGGTGCCCCACTCAACCGTTCTTTCCAGGAAAATACGAAACGCGGATTCCCCGTTTTGTCCACAATATCTGTGCAAAATTTCATTCACTTCGGTTCACTTCCTTCTGCATTTCGGGCATCAACTTTCAAAATTTTGGGTTTGAGCTTTTTCCCCTTAAAACCGCTTTTTCACAGAAAATTTAAATAAATGTTTTCTTTTATTTTTTGCGTATTGTCCATACACGCAGTTTGATTAAATTCTTCATGTCCTTTACACACATCTGACATGCTGTTACCAGCACATTTGATTTTCCGTGATCAAAGGTTTGGAGGGGTCCGCGCCCCACCCAACCGTTTTTTCGAGGAAACTACAAAACTCGTATCCTCATGTTACGTTTGCAACATCTGCGCTTAATTTCGTTCACTTCGGTTCACTTCTTGTTGCCTTTCGGGCGTTAAGTTTCAAAATTTTGGGTGGGACCTTTCGCCCTTAAATCCGTTTTTCCGCAGAAAATTTAAAAAGCCCGTATTCCTTTAGTTTTTGCGTATTTTCAATACAAAAAGTTCCGTTACAATTCTTCATGTCTTTTACACACTTCTGACATACTGTTACTAGCATTATGATATTTCGTGATCAAAGGTTTGGAGGGGTCCGTGCCCCATCCAGCCGTTTTTTTCAGGAAAATACGAAACTCGTATTCCCTCCTTTTACGTCTACAATATCTGTGCACAATTTCATTGACTTTGGTTTATTTGTTCTTGCGTTTCTGGTGTCAACTTTCACAATATAGAGTGGGGCTTTTATATTAAAACTTACGTAACTTTATATAACTTTTTCTTTTTTATGAGATTCTTTTGGTGGGAGGTGAGGAGAGAAATGCTTTCCTCTGATATATGTTTCTTGCCATTCATCTTGTTTGAACTGCTTAAGTAAGATCATTTTGTAACTTTTGATGTCATCCATTTCCGTCACGATAATATTATTGTCATTTTTAACAATTTGTTTTATTCCCTTATTTGCAGTTTGCCACACTGATATATTTATTACAAAATTGAGGTTTGGTCCAGCGCCTTTCGAATTCGGAACCAACCCAACCGCCGAGCTTTTTGGGTTGCCTGCTATTGCAGGAAAAGGAGAATTGCAGGTGGTAATGCACTTTTGGAGTCGTGTATACAAACCAACTGTATAGAACATATGCTACACTGTATATTCACTGTCGAGGAAATAGATTTATTTCCGTTTTTCACCTTCATTAAACATAGTGATACTTTCAAGGTTTCCCCCGCGTAGTCTTATCATACGTCCTAGATTCAAGCTCGATCCGGAAAATTGTTTGGGTTTAACTAATGCGTACCCCACTTTGTGAAACACTGGTCTAGAGCATTTAAGAGGCACGAGCATCATTAGAAATTTTAAATGTATTAAAATAAGTTTATTTGAATGGAAAATGCTTTTTTTTTTCTTTATAGCGATCAGTGAACGCACGGTCGTGGTAGATCAACGGCAGGAGTACTCAGTTTCGGTTCGACTGTACCTCATGGCAATTTCTTCTTTGGTCATATCATGGTCGTACGCTTTGCCATTTGCCGTTCTCCACTTTAAAATCCTTTCATCTTCATCCGAGCACGCTGACTCAGTGGTTGTGTCTATTTTTGCTGCGATGAGTACCTGGTTCCTGGTTCGATCCCAGGCTACTCTAGTTTCTTGTTTTCCGTGGTAGTCTTGAAATTCTCCCGTTTCATCCTATGTTCTGATTTCATTAGCTATTTCATAATAATCAACTGTCATAAATCATCCATCTCCTTTATAATACAGTCCCTGTCCATAAGACCCGTAGGAAAGTCATGTCTGACGGCTGTTCTCTTCAAATCCTGTTAGTACATGTCTAAACAAGTGTAAATCACAAGGGTAGACTTTTTGACTTATGGGCAGTTTTTTTCTACAGGGGCGTAATCCTTGGGGAACGGCGCCCCTTTTGAGTTGTTGCCGACTTTTCTTAAAATGATTGTAGCTGCCATTGTGATTGTAGCAGAACAATGAATGAGGGATGTTTTCTTTCTAAATAGTACACGAAATAAACCTAGGTATAGATTTTTGGAGTAGCCGTACAAATAGAGGGGGAGAGGGGGCAAATTCCCTTTTTTGCTATTTTTTTAAAAGTCTGTTTTTTTTATTTTTTCCCCATAATGTCCAAACGATGATCTCTTGTGTGACAATGATTTTTTGGCCAAGACTTACAACAATCCTCTATACAAGGCGCAATTTTTGACACAAATTTTCCAATAGTTATCTCCACAAAAAATGTAATATAGTCAGATGCGCGAAATTTTTCAGGATGTAAACTTCCGTGGTTTCGTGTTTGCTTCACCACACACTTTGCAATTCTAATAGAAGTAGAAAACTATTAACATTTCGTTGTATAAACAACACTGATAATGTTCTGTGTGATATTCCTGCTCCAAAAAGTACATGATATACAAGAATATTTCTATGTATTAAGAGGCTTTATTTGTAAAGCTTTTGCTAACTATGGACAACTTTGATTTCATTTTGCGAACTAATAATGAGTTTCAATATAAAATGTCTCGAATTTTACCTCTAAAATAGAAATTTTGTCGTACGTGAATTTTTCCAGGTTTTCTTTACAGCAGCTACTAGAAAGGATGGAGACAAACATACTGATTTAGTGTACCTTACTGCCTGCTATCTCCACTTAAAAAATTCTGGTAAAGCAGTTATGGCATCAAGTGTGAAAAGTTCTTTACGTGGAGTGAAATTAACACAAGGAACTAGTAGTGATTTTGATCCTACAAAATGTGTGATTTCCCAAAAGATAGACAAAGATCACAAGACTACAGCTTTAGTAATTTGTAGAAATAATATAAAAATGCTGCTGAAATCAGACAAGATGAAGTGTTGCAGACAGTTCGTTCAATGGATTCTGAAGCGGAATTTGTGTATCATTGCAATAATACCTGCTACAAGTCTTACATACTGAAAAAATCGATACTTAAATTATAAAGAGATAATGACGCTACGATTCAAGACTGTGAGGATGAAGAATCGGCAATTAAACAATCTACAAAAAAGCTACGTTCAGACACACTATCCCGTACAGAACCGTTATGTCAAAAAAATCCAGTATACGAAGTAACATGCGTAGTGTGCGTGGTCTTAATAAACACGCAGGTGTCAGGGAGAATCACAGGACTGTGAAAGTAACTGAGCTCTTGTCTTCCTCGAGGCAGCAATGCTTTTTAAAGGCGATGTGTATACGAGAACTTGTGATCTAGAAGATGAGACATCAGTTTTTGGAGCAGACTTATACTATCATGAACTATGCCTAGAAACATACCTTACTAAATTCAGAAGAAGTTCACAGGAAAACAAAAGCACTGAAAAAAAGTCGCCTAAAGAAGAAATGGAACAACTTTCACCTGTAATCAAACAACTTCTGGAAAATGGCTGCGGTATGACTTTGTCATAAATATGAGATTACTTAAACAGTAAAGGGACAGGAATTGTGAGAAGCAATAAAGAGGTCAAGCATTTTTTACTGAAGATTTTTGGAACTACGATTAAATTTTCTAAACCTACTAAAACCAACGAGTCTCTTACTGCCTATTCATCAAATTTGACTACCGAGAAACTAACACAGACCGTTCGGAACCACAATGCTATAAGAGATGCCGGAAGATTAATAAGAAACTCCTTCCAGTGTTTCACGTTTATGATAGAATCAATTACTTGAGGTGGGCATCCCTGTATTTAGAACAGATGCGAAACTTGAAATTTCAACATCAACAAGTTTTTGAAAAATTCATAAAAGGATCTTTGTAGTGTAAAGAACCACAGGAAAATTCAATGCGGTTGGCTTGGACATGACACTGGAGCAAACGATAAATAGATCCCAAAAATCACAAGGAGAAATAATTGGCCAAACAAAAAGAAAAGTGTACGTTGTTGAATGGCAGTTGATCTACTACGAGATTCTTGAAATAAGAAATGCTTTTTGGTCATTAATAGGCGTTGCAGTGGTTGACTACGATCTTCAGATACATTACGAATTAGTAGGGAAACAGAGTGAGGAGATTGAAGCAAGCATCCAGATGATGTGCTCTTATATTGAAGATACACACAATCCTTGTGATACCACAGGAACGATGAAAGTTCAAAATCTATCGACAAATGAACTTGTACCGCTACATAATGCAAAAGCAATACTTTCCTTTGCTGCAAAAGGGAATGCACTTTATCTTGAATTTAGAGATAAGAGGTTTGTTTCCAAATCAAAAACACTATCTACCCCCATACAACAACTGAAGTTGCCATCTTTCAGTTCTGTTGGTTCACAGGATGCAAAAAATGATAGGTCTAATTCAGTTACAGATATCATTCATGAGCAAAGACTTATTAATATTTGTAAGGATAGAGGCATGTTATTGAGCGAGATTCTAAGTTATGACATTTTACCAGTTACAACATTGGTGGATAAAAATAGTGCAGCCATTAAACCGCAGAAATCGGATTTGCTGACTGCTTTGACAAGGAAATTATACGATTCCGAGTGCAGTTCTACTTTTGAAAAAAATCTACCGACGTGTTTGATAGTGGATGTTATGAACCAAATCCACAAGAAGCCTCTAAAAGAATGTAATACTTTCGGTGACCTTTTTGCTGCCCTCGTTGAAAGCATGAGTTCCATTCATCAAGAGAAGTCACGAACGGATTTTGTCTTTGATAGCTACGTAACAAACTCGATTAAGGACGGAGAAAGGGAACGAAGAGCTGCGGTTCAACTAATAACTGTATCTAACATTTCAGCTTCTACTCGATTACCGGTTCAAATGAACAAATTTTGGGCGTATGCTTCAGAGCGCTTTGCGATGTTATCTACGAGAACATTTACTTCCTTTGCAAGGAACTACTGTTCTGAGTAATGAAGTACGTGATGGAGGACCGATTCAGACTGTAACAATCAAATCTGGCAAGTGCAATGAAGTTTTGGATGACGATTTAATGAAGAAGCAGATTTGAGAATAATTCCACATATATATCACACACTTAAAGAAGGATACCAGCAAGTAATCGTAGCATCAAATGATACAGATGTACTTGTCATTTTCTTTACTTCTTGAAGTTCTTCCAAACGAAATGTCTTCAGGCTCTTTGGCTGCGAAAATCTTCAAAAGAATGCATACCAATTCACACGTTAGCACGAAAAATTGGCAAATTATGTGACGTTATTCTATCATTTCCTCACAGGTTCAAACGTCACTAGTAAAGTGGGGACCAAGTTTTCGGCCTTGAAAGCAAATCCTGAAAAGTACCTTCTATATTTTGGATAGCAATTACCTGCAAATAAGGATACATTTCGACTAGCAGAAAACTATCTTGTATAGGTGTTAAAGCCTGGGAGTCCCTCTGCAACGTTTGATCAGCTACGGCTCGAACTATTTTCATATCCAAAAACTCCAAATCTGGTATCACTACCACCAACAAGCTTTTCATTAAGTACACATCTTCAGCGTAGATTTTTCATGGTTAACACTTGCTCTTCTGTATTGCTAAAACGCGTCACTGTTACCAGAACATTAGGTTGGTCAGTGGATGACAACGATACAATAATTCCAGACTCTTATTTAAAATTCCTCCCACAAGATATATTGATTACTTGTGGCTGCAAAATGAAATGTTCAAAACGTTTTCTCTGTATCTCAAACTTTCTGTATTGCATAGACTTCTGCAAGTGCTGTGAATTCTGTGAAAATCGAGAGAAAAATAACTTCTAGCTACGTTAACGAATTTAAGAAAGGTAGATGATTACATAAACAAAAATATAAAATTTTAAATACTGTATATATATATATATATATAATTCAAAAAGGAAAACATCCCTCTTGATTAATGTCTCCTTGATCCCAACAACATTATCAGTGCTGTTTATTCTAAGAATCATGAATAATAATACAACGATGTGTTAATAATTTTCTACTTCTATTAGAATTGCAAAGTGTGTGGTGAAGCAAACACGAAACCACGGAAGTTTACATCCTGAAAAATTTCGCGCATCTGACTATATTACATTTTTTGTGGAGATAACTATTGGAAAATTTGTGTCAAAAATTGCGCCTTGTATAGAGGATTGTTGTAAGTCTTGGCCAAAAAATCATTGTCACACAAGAGATCATCGTTTGGACATTATGGGAAAAAAATATAAAAACAGACCTTTTAAAAAATAGCAAAAATGGGAATTTGCCCCCTCTCCCCCTCTATTTGTACGGCTACTCCAAAAATCTATACCTAGGTTTATTTCGTGTACTATTTAGAAAGAAAACATCCCTCATTCATTGTTCTGCTACAATCACAATGGCAGCTACAATCATTTTAAGAAAAGTCGGCAACAACTCAAAAGGGGCGCCGTTCCCCAAGGATTACGCCCCTGTAGAAAAAAACTGCCCATAAGTCAAAAAGTCTACCCTTGTGATTTACACTTGTTTAGACATGTACTAACAGGATTTGAAGAGAACAGCCGTCAGACATGACTTTCCTACGGGTCTTATGGACAGGGACTAGACTATTAGCCAACACATACACAGACACTGATCTTCGAATGTCTGTCCGACAATAATGAAGACAATATTCCGAACTAAATTCCGTCACTTCTCTCGCAGGAAAGCCTTATTACAATATATATATATAATGTTATCAACGAATACAATATTTTGGCTATTTTCCCACATGGTTATCACCGTCATTGATACATTCGTTGCACCGTGAAATCAACTTCAAGAAATCTTCGTTGAAAAAAAAAAAAAAAAACAGTGTATAGTAACTTGAGAAATTTCTTCATAGCCTATTGCATCTCTTCGTTGCTTCCAAAGTGATATCCCGATAGTGCTGACTTCAACGTAGAGAAAAGGTGGGAAGTCTGATGGGGCAAGTTGGAAGCTGTACACTTTTCTCAATCTCTTCCTCTGCAGGTGACGAATGTTTTCAACATTGCATAACAAGTGTAATGTAGTATGTTTTCATTTTACATGTAGATTTCAAATGCGTAATAATCGCTTGAAAAAAACAACAATATTATGTTGGATTGGTAAACCTTTTAATTTTATGGTAACACAGAGTATGAGAGGCAATGTACACACACACGTCCAAAATGATTGTCGCATATCTATAACTATCTTCTTGTAAGAATATAATTTGATAATGATTTTCCAGGGTACTTTTAATACTGATAGTATGAGTATAATGGGGAAATGTATATTTGTGATAAATTTAATAGGAAAAGAATTATAAATAGGAAAATTAGAATGAATAAAACAAAATGTTGCTAACGGACAAGAAAGTTGTATTTTCGTCTTATTGTTCTTATTTAATACTCTTTAGACATGAAATTTATCACATACATGTGTTTGCCGATTATACACATACTAACGTTATAAGAAATACAGGGCGAATTCGTTATCAAATTATATTCCTACAACAACACATTTACAGATATTCGACAATAATATTCGACATGAGTGTACACCTGCCGATATTTGAATGGTTTAAAATTTCAAATCGTCTTTTGGCGATTAATTTGCTTTAAAAGTTTTGGAGCAAGGTATCCTGTATATGTAAATTGAGAGAGAGAAAGAGAGGAAGGAAAGAGAGAGAGAAAGCGAGAAAGAGAGTGGAAAAGAAGTACTGGAATAGCTGTCAATATGTACTATATGGTTTTGACGCGTAACTGTAATATTTTGGTTGGGAACTGGACATGGGCCTTATTTGAGAATTGATGGAACCTTATCTATGAACCAACAGTACTCTAGGGGCTGACTCCCTGGTATCCATCTGCCTACGCCTATGGTATAAACAATAGGCTGAACAATAATCAGAGTGAATATTACCGGTTGAGTTGACCCGATTGGTATGCGATATCATGGTGTATTTATTGTATTATCATGGTAACACAGTATTTAAAAGAAAAGTCTTTTGCATGCTCTTATATAACAATTAACAGCGTTTTTGTATTCTAAGATCCTGATTTTCTTTAAGGTGCGTAAGACAACTATAAATATACGTACATAGAGGGAAGTCTCATGACTTGCATATTCTTAAGAAATGGCCTATTTCATACAGTTTCAGGTAATCCCTTTCTTTTCTTATATTATTCTTGCTTAATGAATGGTATTGTCAGTGCTGGAAATGGTGAATTTTCTTTGTGTTAAACTTTCAGTCATGTTAACAAAACTTGGGTATACTTTTTTTTTATTTTGTTTTTAACCTACAGGCTATTTTGCTTCCTTTTTTCGAACTTAAATATCTTTTGTTTTGAATTGTCTCTCTTTGTAAGAAATTTTCTTTTTTTATTATTCCTGAAACCTTCTTCTTCAGAAATAAGTCTTTTGATTCTGTTTTAATTACCTTTTTTTCTTTTGTTTCTTTAAAATCTTCTGATGGCTCATATTCCTGAATTCTCGGCTTTTGTTAGTTCATTTGTTATCTTTTCTTTAATGAAATGTTTCTTAGCAACGACGGAAGAAAGATTTTCGAAGCGATTTTCCGTAATCTTAACCAAGTTTACCAAGTCACCAGGAATTTTTCTAAGTTTCAAGGGTAGTTTTTTCAAGTGGTCATTACGTAATAAACGAAAAGGAAAGTAGATCTTTTGTAAACCGAAGATGAACAACAAACATTTTACTACAACTACTAGTCAACGGCTGTCCTGGAGAAACAACACCTGTTCTGAACGTTCCCTGCGTTTTTCTTTAATACAGGGATGCAAATTGGTGCGGGCGAGTATTTAAAATAATACCGGAGATAACTAAATGATTTCTATTGTGGGATGTGGGCTAGTAAAATTTTGTTGCTTATCTATATCCCTGCTTTAATAGCATCCTTAGTCAATAAAATTGCAGTAATACTCTAATGTTATGTTTTGCTCCTCGGGAAGGTAATCCGAATACTAAACACAATCTTTATACCAGAATATTGAAGCAAGCACATTGTTTGCGGACCTCTGTTCTTTGAATTTCTTTGACCACGTCACACGCATGACTGCTGTTTGGTCTCGGGGTCAAAGCAGTGGAACCAAATTTCATCCTGGATAACAAGTGGATGCCAAAAAAAAAAAAAAAAAAAACACTAAAAGTTTGCAAAATACCACAAAATCAACTGAGAAAATGTCACACATTTGCATTTTTCATCGGCATTAGAACGTTTGAGCACCCATTTAGCGGAAATCTTGTGCATGTTCAACTGATCATGAACTATTGACCAAACACGTTCTTATGAACAAAGTGTCAGCTATCGCTTAAAGTGAAGCTTGTCTGTTAATCAAAATCACGACACAACTTCATTCATTTTTTACAGAATTGACACTCATACTTGCCTGGTACACATTTTCATCATCTCCTATTGAGAAAATCACCACACTTAAAATTTAAGCACCATTTCTTCCCAGTTAAGCATGATGGGTAATGTACACCCAATGTGTTTTGGGATGCAAACATAGATTTCCTTCAGCGACTTCTATTACAAGAAGATGAACTTCATTATACTTCGGAACTCCTCCATGGTGAATTCCACAAGGTTTATAAAAGGAAGAACTTCATTATAATTCGGAACTCCTCCATGGTGAATTCCACAAAGTTTACAAGAAGAAGAACTTCATTATAATTCGGAACTCCTCCATGGTGAATTCCACAAGGTTTACAAGAAGAACTTCATTATAATTCGGAACCCCTCCATGCTGAATTCCACAAGGTTTACAAGAAGAACTTCATTATAATTCGGAACTCCTCCATGGTGAATTCCACATTTGGCTGCGTCATGGTTCAATACGTGACCTGTAAGGAAACTTCGTTAGTGCTATGATCATCTGAGCTTACACTTAAGCTTACAAGTGATCAATGTTCCAATGCAATGAAGGATTTGCGGATGATATCTGCAGAAGGAGTCGGTCTGAGAACTTATCAGCCTTCTGTCATGGACCGCTATGTCTTTCTTTCAAGTAGTTCCTCAGTTGTAACGTGGGTTCCTGTCACCACGGCATGGCGCGTCCTCAGGTTGCGGATCGAGGAGAAGGCCTCTAGATATAGAGGTTAGCTGCGAATATACTGAATAAGCAGTCGCGGACAGACGACTAGGAGTGGTCCTCCAGCTTGGGGGTTTGGGTAAGGCTAACACCCTCATCCTGTAAAAAAAGGTACTTGTTCACAAACATTCACAAAAGCCTCGGACAAGGACTGATAACTTGGCACGACATCAGCAAAAGAAAATGGACATGAGATTTGGAACATGGAATATTAGAAGTCTTTATAGGGCAGGCGCGTTAAAATCTGTAACTAGTGAGTTAGAGAAATACAGGATGGACTTAGTAGGAGTTCAGGAAGTTAGGTGGGAAGGAAATGGATCTGAGAATTCCGGAAATTTTACGTTCTTTTACGGGGAAGGAAATAAAAATCACCAGTTAGGAACAGGGTTTTTCGTTCACAAACGAATATTACCAGCAATTAAACGGGTTATATTTGTTACTGACAGACTTTCTTTTATTACTCTTAAGGGACGGTGGTGTGATATTATTGTTTTAAATGTACATGCTCCAACTGAAGATAAGGGTGACGATATAAAAGATAGTTTTTACGAAGAAGTTGAACGGATATTTGACCAACTCCCGCGATACCACATGAAGATTCTATTAGGGGATTTCAATGCGAAGGTAGGACGAGAGGATATTTTCAAACCGATTATAGGGAACGAAAATTTGCATAAGGAAAGTAATGACAACGGTGTTAGACTCGTGAACTTTGCAACATCCAAAAACCTAATCGTGAAGAGTACAAAATTCCCACATCGCGACGTTCATAAATACACTTGGACATCACCAGACGGAAAAACACATAATCAAATTGATCACGTTTTAGTAGATAGAAGAAGACAATCTAGCATAATTGACGTCCGGTCGTTTAGAGGGGCTGATTGTGACACTGATCACTACCTGGTAGCAGCGATAATACGGGAGAGATTATCGTTGAATAAATGTAATCCTCAATGTCGGAAAACGGAGAGATTTAATTTAAAGAAATTAGAAGAGAGCAAGGTAAGAGAGGAATACCAGATTGAAGTTTCGAATAGATTCTCGGTTTTAGAAGACTCGGAGTGCACTAGTGTTGAGGATACTTGGATTGAAATTAGAGATAGCATTAAAAGTTCAGCAATAGAAAAATTGGGACACGCGGAAATACGTAGGAACAAACCATGGTTCGACCAAGAATGCATTAAACTAGTAGAGAAGAGAAAACAGGCAAAATTACGGTGGCTACAAAATCCGAATGAAACAACTACACAAAATTTCGCAGATATCAGGAGGGAAACTTCCAAAACTTTTAGAACAAAGAAACGGGATTTTTTGAAAGCTAAAATTAAGGAACTTGAAGATAATAGTAAAAATAAAAATATTCGAGACATGTATAAGGGGATCAGCGAATTTAAGAAAGGCTATCAACCTCGCGCTTATATATTAAAGAAATCTGACGGAACAGTTCTCACTGATACGGATAGCCTCTTAAATAGATGGAAAGATTTCTTTGACGATTTGCTGAACACGCAGCCAAAAACTAATGTACGTGGAGAAAAGGAGATACACACCGCAGAACCGTATATTCCAGAACCCAATCGAATAGAAGTGGAAGCCGCTATAAAGAAATTAAAGAAACACAAATCTCCGGGTGTAGATGAAATTCCGGCTGAGTTAATTTTAGCTGGAGGCGAAAAATTGTGGAACAAGATACACAAACTCATTCTCCTTATCTGGAACAAGGAAGAATTGCCACAAGAGTGGAAAGAGTCAATCATTGTTCCAATTCACAAGAAAGGCGACAAAACTGACTGTAATAATTATCGAGGCATTTCTCTTCTGTCAACATCCTATAAAATCCTTTCAAATATTCTGTTAGCAAGATTGACCCCATACGCAGATGAAATTATTGGAGATTATCAATGCGGATTTAGACGAAATCGATCAACTATCGACCAAATATTTACCATTCGCCAAATACTCGAAAAGAAGTGGGAATACAATACCCCGGTACATCAACTATTTATTGATTTTAGAAAGGCTTACGACTCGGTTAGGAGAGAAACATTATACAACGTTCTTACAGAGCTTGGAATACCGAGAAAGCTAATTAGATTAATTAAGATATGTTTAAGTGAATCCCAAAGTAAAGCCCGGGTAGGAAAATTTTTGTCCACGAGCTTCCACGTCGAAAATGGCCTGAAACAAGGAGATGCGTTGTCGCCATTATTATTTAACTTTGTGCTGGAATACGCCATAAGGAAAATCAAAGATAGCAACCAGGGCCTAGAGTTGAACGGCATTCACCAGGTTATGGCATATGCTGATGATGTAAATTTAATAGGGGATGATAGGAGAACAGTAGAAATAAATGCAGAGATATTATTAAACGCTTGCAGGGATATGGGTTTACAAGTAAATGCAGAGAAAACTAAATACATGGAAGTGCGTCGGGACCGTAATACGGCAAATTGTGGATGCGTTAAAATATTAAATAATAGTTTTGATAAAGTGGATACTTTCAAATATTTAGGATCAATATTAACAGACGAAAATCATATTCACGAAGAAATTAAATGTCGACTAAAAGCAGGGAATTCGTGTTACTATTCGGTTCAAAATCTCTTGTCGTCGCGAATTCTGTCGAGGAATTTGAAGCTTAAAATATATAAAACGATAATCATGCCTGTTGTTCTGTATGGTTACGAAACATGGTCGCTTACTCTGAGGGAAGAACATAGACTGAAAGTATTTGAGAACAGGATCCTGAGAAGAATATTCGGACCCAAGAGGAACGAGAATGGGGAATGGCGCAAGCTTCATAACGAGGAACTACATAGTTTATACGGTTTTCCCAACATTGTTAGGGTCGTCAAGTCTAGGAGGCTTAGGTGGGCAGGTCATGTAGCTAGAATGGAAGAAAGTAGAAACGCTTTCAAAGTCTTGACTGGTAGACCCATAGGAAAACGACCATTAGGAAGACGTAGGCGCAGATGGGAGGATAATATTAAGATGGGTCTCGCAGAGATAGGAATACAAAGTAGAAACTGGATCCAATTAGCTAAGGATAGAAGTCAGTGGAGAGCTTTTGTGAACGCGGCACTGAACCTCCGGGTTCCATAGGCCACAGAGTTAGTTAGTTAGTTAGTTAGTTCCTCAGTTGTCCTCACGAAGTTCAGTGAACATCGCAGTACCAGCAACATTTGTCTCTTTTAATTTAATGGTTTCCCATCAGACCGATTGTCCTCTTGAATCTTCACAGTATTTAGCATTTTTAACAGATACTATTAAACAAAATCTATATTGTTTTGGAATTTGATTTTTTACCTTCCGGGCGCTCGCGTGTAGTGACCAGTGATGCCATCTAAAGGGGCAGAAATTATCAAATTTCCCACGCTATATTAATTATACAAAATTTATGAAATATGATATTTTATACTATTTACTTTCTTCAATGTATGAGTGAATTATCTGTAAATTCCGATCTTGTACGTGTACCAAGTAACTTATGAATAAGTATCTTTCTTAATTGAAAGAGATAATTGAAAACATTGATGAGAACAAGTACAATTTCTTGTCAGAATGCTATTCCATCGCGCTTTTAGGCAGCTATCTCCTTGAAACGTAACGAAGGTAGACAAGCTTCATTCTGCATTCATTTTATGTGGAATATTTCGGAAGTTGGTTATTTTTAGTTTGCTATTTTATATAACTAACTAACTAACTAACTCTATGGCCTATGGAACCCGAAGGTTCAGTGCCGCGTTCACAAAAGCTCTCCACTGACTTCTATCCTTAGCTAATTGCATCCAGTTTCTACTTTGTATTCCTATCTCTGCGAGATCCATCTTAATATTGTCCTCCCATCTGCGCCTAGGTCTTCCTAATGGTCGTTTTCCTATGGGTCTACCAGTCAAGACTTTGAAAGCGTTTCTACTTTCTTCCATTCTAGCTACATGACCTGCCCACCTAAGCCTCCTAGACTTGACGACCCTAACAATGTTGGGTAAACCGTATAAACTATGTAGTTCATCGTTATGAAGCTTCCGCCATTCCCCATTCTCGTTCCTCTTGGGTCCGAATATTCTTCTCAGGATCCTGTTCTCAAATACTTTCAGTCTATGTTCTTCCCTCAGAGTAAGCGACCATGTTTCACAACCATACAGAACCATTTTATATTCCCTTTTTATTACTAATATTTAAATACCTGAGTACAATTTATGCTCCTTGACGCTTGTTTTTTTTGAAATTGTCAAGATACTACATAAGTCGTTGCCATACTAGTATGAATTTTATAGTAACAAAATTTGACAATTAGCACTGATTTAACGTTTAGGCCTGTTATTGAAGTCTATTTTGCGCCCAAAAGTTTTAGTTGGCGTCGATTATGGAAATAGACGAAACTTTCTATATATGCTCCCAATTTCTACTAAAATTCCATTCATCCCTGTTTGGAAAGTTAATGTAAATAAAATCCCACAAAATGAGATTTTTCAACACGAGTTGGCATCACTGACATTGTACCAGAGCAAGCGAGGCGACATTTTCACGGATATATAAAAATACGAAAACAATGAGGCCAGCGCTACATGTTTTGTTAATAATTATCTAGAGAAAATCAGACATC
>NW_027657484.1:0-27138 GCF_964235325.1 Thermobia domestica | reverse complement strand
TGATATACTGACTTACCGCAGAAGTTCGACTGAATACGTTTCTCAGTTCCATGGGAGAACCTGGAGAAGCAAAAGCCTGCGCAACGGAAAATACTAAATAAACTTGTAGAGCAGGTCAAGATGTATCATCATGCCAAGTTTCATTCAGATCAGAGAAGTTTGGCTGCAGCCATTTTCATTACAAAGCACAAAATGGATGGTCCCTAACCTCGAGAATCTTCACAATTGTCGACGAGTTGAACTGCACTCATCTGATCAAAATCAAACTTAAAATGGCAGTTCACTTTCAACTGTTAAATAATATGATATGCAGGCTTCTGCTTTCCTAGTTACAGTCTATCCACTGTGGTATGCATATTAGTAGAAATGTGAGAGTGCATATTTATTAAAGATTTGCTTCAAAAAGCGATGAAAGACATAGGCATTCCCGCGGGCGGTGATAACAAGATGCCGGAAAACGAACAAGCAGAAAGAATATGGGCTGAAGAAGTGTAAACGACGACGCGGCGGCCCGTAAAGGTGTTGCCGTCCTATTAAATGAATAATATCAAAAGAAAGAAAAAAAAAGTAAAAAATTTCGCGCTCGTAATCAAGACAGAAAGCAACTAAAGGAAATCTTTGTTTTACGTCCCACGTTATGCCGCTTAGGCTAAAAGAGGCGCTGATTATGAGAAATGATTGAAATGGTGGTGGAATGAAGAAAGTGGGAGGAAACGGGAGAACCCCGCGGTAACCCACCGCACATAGTTTTTGTCCACCATAAAGTTAACTTGGCGGGGGCTCAAGACAGAAAGACGGTTGGAAAAACAAATAAACGATGTTCCATCCCGTAAAAATGTTGGCGACCTATGAAATCAATATTTTTTCTTAAAGAAAAAAAAAAGAATTAAAAAGAGAAAAAAAGGTCAAAATTTCGCGCTCGCTTCGCTCGCGATCAGCAGAGAAAAGAGGACGTGACGCACCCCTAAAAGTGTTGGCGACCGATTGAATAAATATTGTGGGTAAAAAAAAAAAAAAAAAAGTCAAAAATTTCGCGCTCGCTTCGCTCGCGATCAGCACAGAAAGAAGGACGTGACGCGCCCCTAAAGGTGTTGGCAACCGATTCAATACATATTGTCGGTAAAAAAAAAAAAAAAAAAAAACCGCTCGCTTCGCTCGCGATCGACATGAAAAAGGCAACGACGTGACGCCCCGTAAAATTGTCGGCGACCTATTCAATCAATATATTCGGTTGAAAAACAAAGTCAAAAGTTTCCCAATCGCTTCCCTGCCGATCGACATAAAAAAAAAGGCAACCCCTTCACCTCTCCTTATGCATTCATCAGTAAACATACAACCATAGATCACAATACCACTCACATCACCTATCAGTTCTCCACGTCCATCAAGATCCAATCATCGCCCTGGCCCTTTATGATGATACACAACATTACATGTTATTGTGTGCATTGCCCCGCGTTACAATACATGACCAAAAAAAAAAGAGAAAAAGAGCTGCACTGCCTTCAGTGTAGACATGTTCGTATTCGTAGAAAATGATTTTAGGTACACGATAGTACAGTAATCTATCTTCACATGCTTCAGATGTGAACGATACCTACACATGAAGAGGGCTCCCGAGGTTTCCTTTTCCAATAGGATGGAGCTCCACCACACTTGCAGAATGACGAGAAGTTATGTTAATAAATATATCCCAGAGTGTTTCGTAACTCGCCCTTGGTCCTAATGATGAAGCGTTCTTCAGATGGCCCCGATGTCTCCACACATGATACTATGCGACTTCTTTTCACGAGGCTCTCAAAGATCACGTTTGTGTCCTAACATTCTCTGCAGATATGACACAGCTGCGATAGCGGATCACAGAAGCCTTTCCTCTCCTTACAAGAGACGTGTTCATTCGAGCATGGGAGTAATTCGACTATCGATCAAATATCTCCCGTGTCACGATAGTAGTCACTTTCAATTCTTCTAACGAAGGTAAGAAAAAATGCTATACAAACTTCCTTTCGGTATATAAAGGATTAGGGGCCCAGAGAATATTTTCTTTCAAGAGGATACATTCTTTTTCGAACACCCTGTATATAGATCCTCTAATTATAACTGCAAACAAAATGTTGATTTTGCAATTGCTTCCATGAGAGAAAATTCTGTGCACTTTCTTTCTGAAGGGCCGGGCCTAAACGTTTTCCTTAATCATTAAATTTAGTAGTTATCTACAATTACATAGTTTTCCATTGTTCTCAAAATAAAGATTTTTCTCTATGAATTGTTGAATGTTGCTAGGGATATTGAAGTAATTCTTTTTAGTGTTTTTTTCTTTACAATAATGTACTGAACGCCTGCATTAAGGAAGTTCGTGTGTCCATCTTGCAAAATGTTTCGTCTTTTTTCATGCCCACTAAGATAAATATTCATTTTGCTCTTTTCTCCGTATGCAAACCACATTTCTTAAAGGCAACATTTTCATACAAATGTAGTACTAAAAACTTCTAATTGGCAACATCTGGGCTGCGAAGAGGAAAAAGAAAGAAATCTCGTACGTATTCGCGCGCAATTCGGAATTAGCCAATGAAAAGCACAAAAGCGGCCACCATCTCTCTCTCTTTCTTATTAACGGTTTTGTACTTTCTGCAGTTCTATCAGTGCTGCTAACCTCTTACTATATCATTGAATATGTATGTTTATATATATATATATATATATATATATATATATATATATATATATATATATATATATATATATATATATATATATATATATTACAAAAAATCATACTACTACGGAATAATATTAAATGCCTGTAAACCCTCATTTCTGTTTGCACTTTCTGTTACACTACCTTCCCCGAACTTCTTTCAAGTTATTAAGTGCAGAACGGGGAGTTATACATATTTACTTGCGCTTTCACAATATCTGCACATTGTGTAATAATAGGAGACGTATAAAATAAAACTATATACTAATACGTATATATATATATATATATATATATATATATATATATATATATATATATATATATATATATATATATACAGTACACATTCCACTATCCGAGGCTTTCCTTTTCTTTTCTTGCTGACGATAAATTACGCTCTTAGAAATGTTGTCTGAAAACAATAAGAATATGTGCAAAAAATACAATCAGAGGTAGAGGTCTTTAACAGGAACTAAGCAAGGGAGTTGAAAAATTTTTTATGCATGTAAAAAATATAGACATGAACCAACTTGTGAAATAAAAAGACCAGAAAACTACTCTTTCTAAATTATGTGTAAACTTTTTACCGAAAACGAAAGTTGCACGAAAGACTTTTTGTCCCTTTTTTGGCCTCCGGTGCTTGGGGTCCCTGGTTCAATCCCAGCTCGTGCCGTGTGAACTTTGTCGTGCATAAAGACCGTGCTCATGGGTTTTCTCGGGTTTCTCCCGTTTCCTCCCACTTTCTTCATTCAGTACTCATCATCACCGTCTCCTTTAGCGTAACCGGTATAAGTATGCGACGTAAATCTAAAGATTTCATTTCATTTCCCTTTTCTGCTCATACTGCTGATTATGCGCGATTATGCCAACATCCAACTCCGCGGATAATCGTGCGATTACTGTATATACAACTAATACAGATACGTAATTACATTATCAGTTACAGTATCGGTTTTTATTTACTAATTTGCCTCACTTTATTTGCATCCCTGCAGTAAATAATTCTTATCGATAATAGTTAAAATGTATATTACATTTTAGTGCTTCACGACTGAATGATCATCTGCCTTACGTTATCTCGCAGCTGAAGAGGATGCTACACTGAAAACTACCTTGCGTTATAAAGGGTAAGTGAAACATATCTTAAAAATATCTTTCATACATTTCATTGTGTACATTAAAGAATGTAAGTTTGCCTTTTTCCTGTAATCAATACTTAATAAAGGATTTATTTTTATTTATTTATATACAATTTCATACGTGGTTCGTGATAGTAAACTCGATAGGACATAGTGGCACTATGAACATCCGAATCACTCATCATTCGAACATTCAAATATTTATTCGAATATTAGTATATTCCAAGTAATGTTAACGACGTTAATATGCTTGCCTTTATAGTTAATAATGTCAATTCTTACTTAAAACATACTTCCTTAACAGGACATTGAAGAAAAGGTAGTTGCCAACGGCCATACCATGCTGAATATACCGGTTCTCGTCCGATCACCGAAGTCAAGCAGCATCGGGCCTGGTCAGTACTTGGATGGGTGACCGCCTGGGAACACCAGGTGCTGTTGGCATCTCTTTTTCAAATTTCATTATCCTTCAAGTACGAAAATACTAGAAACATTAATTTTATAGTACTTTCAAGAGATAATTTATCAACATTATTTCATAGCGATTAATCGATATTCTAAGCGTTATACCCACTATTTCTTACACTAACAGCCTGTTTATTTGCACGGCACATTAAAATAACCTGATTTCCGATCCGTGTGCACCTACTACTATACTTAACACGGAATGTATTACCACTTTTTAAAAGTAAATTATTATGACTAAGTGTAGATCTCCGGCGAGTAAATGCCTTTCGTATACAAGCACGACACATCTCCGCTATGTGCTTTACTTTTTTACTAACAGCATATAGAAATTGGATTTCAAGGTGTTTCTACATAACAGAATGAAGCAAATTTCGTGATTTAACTCTTTCGAATAATGTGTTGGTCCTGACAAGGACCGTTTGAAATGAAAAATCTTGAAGAAGATTTTTACTTAGAGCTTGTGTACTTGGTAACAGCCTTCGTACCCTCACTTACAGCGTGCTTGGCAAGTTCACCAGGCAAAAGAAGGCGCACAGCTGTTTGGATTTCCCGGCTGGTGATAGTTGACCGCTTATTGTAATGGGCCAAACGAGAAGCTTCAGCAGCAATACGCTCGAAGATGTCATTAACAAAGCTGTTCATGATACTCATAGCTTTGCTAGATATGCCAGTGTCAGGATGCACTTGCTTCAAAACTTTGTAGATGTAAATGGCATAGCTCTCCTTCCTCCTCCTCTTCTTCTTCTTATCTCCCTTGGAGATATTCTTTTGGGCTTTACCAGCCTTCTTTGCAGCCTTTCCGCTAGTTTTTGGTGGCATGATGACTCACTCGTTCAGCAAAATTAGATGTGTCCGCCGATTTATCGACTTCATTTAAATTACAGTACGTGTTTCAATTCGCGCCAACTGCCTTGCTTTTCATTTGATGCACTCGGGTGCACGCTTGAAGTAGTAACAAAACTGACTTGATTCATGGGAGGCCGCAATTTTTCCTCTCATCTTATTACGAAAGAATATTGAACAATGTCTGGTCGCGGCAAAGGTGGAAAAGTCAAGGGAAAGAGCAAGTCCCGCTCCAGCAGGGCTGGCCTTCAATTCCCAGTAGGCAGAATCCATCGTCTTTTGCGAAAGGGTAACTATGCCGAACGAGTTGGTGCTGGCGCTCCCGTGTATTTGGCTGCAGTCATGGAATACCTGGCAGCTGAAGTTCTTGAGTTGGCAGGCAACGCTGCTCGTGACAACAAGAAGACTAGGATTATTCCACGTCATCTGCAGTTAGCTATCCGTAACGACGAGGAATTAAACAAGTTGTTGTCTGGAGTTACAATCGCTCAGGGTGGTGTTTTGCCCAACATTCAAGCTGTACTTCTGCCCAAGAAAACTGAGAAGAAGGCATAAATGTAAGACCTATATCTCATACAAATCGGCCCTTATGAGGGCCACAAACCCCTTTATAGAGGAGATTTACGATTGAAATGAATTGTTTTCGATATACAGACTCATCAAAAGTGTCTGAGATAGTTGCTTAGTGTCATTCGAAATTCTCGCTGCTATTCGATTAATTAGTATGTGTAGTCGTCGATCGTAATTGAAGCCCATAGGAAGTCACACTATCTTTAGAATACTCCAAACAGCGATGTGCTTAGTTCCCACTACATTATTAATTATAAGATCATTACCTTTTGTATTGTCGCTAGCTACATTTTTTTGATATTTGCGTACATCGGGCTCATATTACCCAGAGGACAGGACAGTCGAGCCCAGATTCTCAGCAATGGAAGAAAACCTCATACCACATATTCTCATGTACTTCATGCTAGACAAAGGAATTTCCAACATTCTTAAAGCACTCATGTTTCTCTTGCGTTGGCTTGGCTGAAATTACTCTGTTCAATATGTTCTCGACATTTATTATTGTTCATTACTATGCCCCAATGACATCATGAACAGAGCGGATCAAAAAACTTTCCTAAATTTCTTTTGCAACATAGTAATGACATTAAATGCACACTTAAGTACGATTTATTCTTTGCAAGGTCGATATTCATATTTGTGTGATATGTGTTATATGTATATGGTTTGTAATACGCAACTACTCTTATTCTCTGATCTCAGAACTCATTTGCTACTGTGCCCAACGAGCGAGCCTAGGTTTCTTGTAACTACTGCCTTTCTTTAGTAAATAATGTGAAGTATACAATGCATTAACCTACATCTCATATTTGTATTACTCTTTATTTTACTAACCCGCTACGAAGTGTCATTAATTTACATGTAAATCACAATAGACACTACCGCAAAAGAAAAAAATCGAACCCAAGACCACGTAAACAAGATAAAGGACAAGATTCAGGTTTCTAACGCATTATTCGCCCCTCACAGCACAGTATAGAAGTTGTATAAGCCTCTATACGTACATCCTACTGTCAGAACAGAAATTCCGACTTGCGTTTCGCATCTCTCATGCTCGCTACTTCCAACAAATCGCCAATTTCCAACCAGAACCCCTTCTCCAGCATTAATACTGCTACATATGAATACGTATACATGAACGTACATAATGTAAAAAAAAACGTATGATTTTCTCAAATTAATCTCTCTACGTCTGTAATTTTGTGTGCATCAAAAGGCTTTAATGTAGTTACACGAATTCTTATAATCTAACAGAAAATCGCACAAAGTAAATCTTTCCCTTTATATAAATTTGTTGGCTCTGAAAAGAGCCGTTTATGCCAATTTTATATCCAAAATAGGAGGAACCCCAACTTAACCTCCGAAACCGTACAGGGTTCTTCCTTGCCTCTTCAAGGCATACACAACATCCATAGCTGTCACTGTCTTCCTCTTGGCGTGTTCTGTGTATGTAACAGCATCTCTGATTACGTTCTCCAGGAATACTTTCAATACTCCTCGGGTCTCTTCATAAATGAGACCAGAGATACGCTTCACACCACCACGGCGAGCAAGACGCCTAATAGCGGGTTTGGTGATACCCTGGATGTTGTCACGAAGAACTTTACGGTGGCGCTTGGCACCTCCTTTGCCAAGACCCTTGCCTCCTTTTCCACGTCCTGTCATTTCGATATGTTACTGCTTCGCTCACCACACACGAGAAATACAAGCCCAAGCAGCCCAAGACTCGTGGTTTTGTTCCTTCGATCATGCAGGGAAAGCACGGAGGAAAAACACAAAACGTGTCTAAGCCAATGAGAACTGTCCTTTTCGACTGACTTTATCCAATGAGAAATAGCTTGATTTAACGGTTTTGCTCTTTATATAACTTGACTTCATTCAGCGCGCAATTATTTGAAACAAGTCGTGACAGTTGCAATGGCACGTACCAAGCAGACAGCTAGGAAATCTACTGGAGGCAAAGCTCCTCGAAAGCAGCTTGCCACCAAAGCTGCAAGAAAGAGTGCTCCAGCTACCGGTGGAGTGAAAAAGCCCCATCGTTACAGGCCTGGTACTGTGGCTCTCCGAGAAATTCGTCGTTACCAGAAGAGCACTGAATTGCTCATCCGCAAGCTGCCCTTCCAACGACTCGTCCGAGAAATTGCACAAGATTTCAAGACAGATCTTCGCTTCCAAAGCTCAGCTGTCATGGCTTTACAGGAGGCAAGTGAAGCTTACCTTGTAGGGCTTTTCGAAGACACCAACTTGTGTGCTATTCACGCAAAGAGAGTCACAATCATGCCTAAGGACATTCAGCTTGCTCGCCGCATCCGTGGGGAACGTGCTTAAGTTTGAAGTTCTGGCACTGAGTTCAAAAACGGTCCTTTTTAGGACCAATACACTACTTAGAGATGCTGTTATCCTAACAAGGATCTTGTCCATACTTGTTATCTTTTTTTTTTAAATTCTCACGCCGTATGTTGCATAGTTAATACATCTACCTTCGTTTTCCTCTCGTTTCGTATATCATCCTATCTTTCAAGTATATTCTTTAGTTTTCCCCTATGTTTACCGATTGATTATCTTCGTTTTATGTGGTCAAGGATTCGATTTTGCCATATGTTGCATAAGTTAACTTCGATTCAACCACTGTTTGCCCTTCTCAACGTTATTAATCTCATAGAACTCGCAGGCGAAATATGTACTTCTTCCAAGGTAGCAAAAGTAATATTTTCTCAGAGGTCGCTGCTGTTGAATGCAAACGTTAAACTAAACTTTCTTTAAGTGTCTGTTTGTACTTAACATCAGTTCAATTGTACACCTACATTTCTGCTGGTGTTACTATTTTTCTTTATAGCAATATTACGAATTATAAGACGGTATCCGTGGTTATTAGCGTGTTCCCTTTTCCTAACACTTTCTCATTACACCAGTATTTCCATCATTCATTAGGCGTAATCACCCGTCTCCTTTATCATAAAAATCATAATAGTACGACGTTAAATTGAAACAGTCTACTTCACTTTCACGAGTTGTAATAAGTTCGAACATTTCTTTCACCCCAGCCTTGAAAAGAGTTGATTTTAGTTTAGTGTCCCTTTCAGCAGCAAGGCTGTTTCAAACGTGGACCTACTTATTAACGTGCAATGCGAAACATTTGAGCTCCCACCGAGAATCGAACCCAGTCAGCCTGCAAAAGTTTTTCTAACAAATGCATTAAGTGCGTTTTCTGTACTGTTTCGCTACTTGAAGATAGGAACAAGGAAAAAGTAAGTGATCACAAATTGACATTACGTAATGTGTTCCCCATTTTTTTTCGAGTACACCATTCTTGACACCCGTGAAAGCTTTCTTTCCCCACCCTCAATTCCCCTCTGTTATAAAGCACTTACATCAAGAAGTGCTTCGGTTAAAAAGAAAACTCAAAGTCCCTTGCGTGTATACTATACATTGCTATGAATGAACATGTGATAATGATAGGAAAAGCACAATTTTACTCTTCTCAAAGTATTTGATGGCTCTAAAAAGAGCCGTTTTAAAATGTCAGATGATTTACTGACACATTTACTTCTTCTTTGGTGCAGCCTTCTTAGCACTTTTCGGTTTTGCTGTAGCCTTCTTTGGCTTCGGGGCCTTTGGCTTCTTGGGAGTTTTTGCCTTCTTCACTTTAGATGGTGATTTCTTAGGTTTGGGAGCAGCAGCCTTTTTCTTTTCACCAGTCTTCTTGGGACGTTTAGCTGCTGGCTTTTTCGCAGGCTTCTTCTCCTTTGATGCTGATCGTTTCGCCTTGGTTGAAGATCCACCTTCAGGCTTCTCCTTCAGCGATGAAGCACTAAGCTTAAACGATCCAGATGCACCTTTTCCCTTGGTCTGAACCAAAGACCCAGAAGCAACTGCACTTCTCAAGTATTTCTTGATAAATGGAGCAAGCTTCTCGGCATCCACTTTGTAGTTCTGAGAGATGTATTTCTTAATAGCTTGCAGTGAACTTCCTCCCCTTTCCTTCAAATTCTTGATGGCGTTGTTCACCATTTCTGATGTTCTTGGATGAGAAGGTGTTGTTTTTGGTTTCTTAGGCTTTGCAGACTTCTTAGGAGAAGCCTGTGCCGGGGCTGCAGGTGCTGATGCCGTATCTGCCATTGCTTTCTGCAATAAACTCAACGATACTGAAGAATGAAATTTTCGCTGGCAGGCAGCGTTGAGTTTGGTTACGGAGCGCGGACCGGATAGAAAGCACTTGCTGAGGCGGGCTGAGGTAAACAGAAGTTCGTAGTTGCCACAACGATAAGTGTGTTTCCTTCTATTTTGATAAACGATTTTTTTCAGGTATTCAATGAATGCACCAGATCCTATTCTTCCTTACTGGCTAGAAGAAACTTTATTCCACATAACTCAAAAGGCATTTGTTTTTATTCGCTTTTCTATTTTATGTTTCAGTCATTGCTAAGTCGGTCACACTACTTTTTCACCCTCCTTGTGCTTATAATTTTCATAATTTAACATGGAAATACTTATCAATAAATAATTATATTACCATGGTAATTAACTTCAATCCTTCCTGTGATTATACGCAAAGTACCATCTTCGTACTGCTTACTATAGTTCAATGAAGGGAATCTATAAAGTAACGCGTGTCGCACACATCTGCCTTGCAAACTCCCTGGCCTACTTCCAATGTATAGACTTTTATTTCAAATCCTGATTTAATTTCATAATTTTCTGTAGATTTTAACATTTTATTACCCAGCTTCTTAATACGAATGACAATCAAGCCTAAATATTTATTCCCTTTAACTTTATTTTTCTTTTTTATTTTGTGCCTTGTTTCATATTTGTTCTTACGTTAGCAATTAACGCACTTACCGTAGTTATGTATGAACAGGTTGTTTCTATATTTATTTTATTCCAAATAAATTAAATATATATACGGATTATTTTATGGTAGTTGATATTTTCTGTTGTTTCCTACGTGAATTGAGGAAACGCACGGACTTTCGCCTAATTCTTGTGCTACTTTCATATGTCTGTATCTGTCGAATGCTGTCGATCTGTCGAAATGTGTATTACTATCTGTCGATTCATCGAGTGAACTGAATTCGTTAACCATTTCACCAGGCGCGCATGCATTTTTTTTTTCTTCTAAGGGATCCAAGCTTCGGGGGGCAAGGTTCCAATACTACAAGCCACTATGTCTATATACTATTATTCTGCATTCGAAAACACGATAAATATTCCACTTACTTTTTCACAAAAACATGATACAGACAGAGTACAGATGAAGTGTAAGATCAGATTTATATTGATGATACATCAATATTTTCCCTGTTAATAACTACATTTAATGAGAAAGTCTGCAAATGTATGTTCACTTAGGAACTTTTGCGAGGAGTCCGCACCCGGTGGACACCCCGTGAGTACGCCTCTGCACTTGACTATACTTCGAATTATACTGCAAACAGTTGTATTTTAGTTTCCCCGTTTAGTTCATCGATATCATTAACACAAAGAAAATAGATGTTATAGATGCGTATTCTCAGTTCTCGCTTTATATCCGGACGTCTGCAAAAATCTACTCCTTTTCTTTCTTTCACGCATCCACCAAACTAACAATGATTTGTATTATAATATTTGCGCATAAAATGTATATCTCATACCTTCCATGTTCTCAAGTATTCATAGACAAAAACGGTTACTTTCTGCGAACAAATTGTCCAAACACAGTGCAAATGTCATCTATAGATTGTCCTGGTTCCGTCTGCGTGTACATAACAATGCGTCATAATCATACATTGCACATTAAGGATATCAATTAATCTTCCCAAATTCCTAGATATGCCTGGCAAAAGTTCCGCGTGTTGTAAGGATATTACATTTGTACTACCGACAAGGTGGTATCTTCCAACATTGAAGTTCAATAAACCCCAAATGTGTCGGATATAGTATTTGATTTCTTGTCTCATTGTTTGCGTCAGAGATGTCTTCTCAAGTTAGGATTTACGATACATACAGGATGAGTTGTATATATTGTTGCTGCCAGCTCTATATTAATCCCATATTTGTAAACGAATAAAAACAGTATTCTAATTATAACAATGTGCTCACAATTAATTTTATTCTTAATTGTTATACGTATTGTTGATTAAAAATGAAAATGTTGCTAAGTGAATTTTATTAATATTTTCTGTTGCGTGATATAGGAAGTGAGTGAAATATTGGAGGAATATAGTGTGCGTAGCAGATGATGTGCAGTGGCTTTGGATCGCCTGTGATAAGGTAAGGCATTTGCTATTTTAATTAACACATTTTATATACTGTAATCCTAATTATTTTTATGTGAATGTGCTTACTACTTGTGTATTCAGTGGGACCGATGTTTTAATATGTATGGTCAAGCAGTGTCGAGCCTGGTCAGTGTGTGGATAGGTGACCATTTTTTGTAAATCGATAACATTTAACTTTGTAAACACGGATGAAGTAGAAGTATATTTATTTTATTTTTTACCTCAAATATGTAGGACACTTCTCCTTTGTACATCAATTATTATTATTAGTTCAACTTGTTTACAAGTTAAATGAAAAGAATAGTCGTTATCGTGTGATGATTGTGCTCATTAGGCTAAAGAAGACTCGTGATAAGAAAGAAAAGAAGAACGGTGCTCAAGTTTCGTCACAGCATATTCTCAAAAATTTACAGGCAAAATTCAGTGTTCTGCATGAAAAGGCATATTTGTACGAAAAAAAAAAAAAATTCTGCAGACGACAGAATTAAATAAAGTAATACACATGTATTTTAGAGTTACTGGTGTAAAATCATTACAAGTGCTTTGCCAGGTGGCCAATAAAAAGCACGAATACTATTTAAGGGAGCCAAAACAGGAGAAAGCTGGGGGCCTGAGCGATAGCAAGAATGTGCGTCCAAAGTGAACAGGAGCGAAGGCGACGCGGGTATACGTATAAGCAAGGGTAGTGGAAACCAGTTAGTTTTCGAGTTTCAATAGCACTTGTCATGCATCCATACTAGTAGCGCCCCGCTTGTAAACATTAAGTACACTATGCAAGAATACACCGCCGGTGGAAAATAGTACCTAATACAGTTATCTTTCATATATACTGACTTATTTTACAGTAGTAACCCAACACTAGTAAACGTAAAATAAAAGTGTATAACTTTATATTTAATTCTATCGCCTGGCTTAGTTTTTCACCTGTAAGATGTACTTATTTAGAGCAAGTTTCTTAACTAGCAAATTAAACCGAGAACCACAGCAACCATATATATATTCTTATGATGTACTTTCTTTGAGTGGTGTTCTCTGTCTATTCAATAACATTTTCTCAGTTTAATGCTAGCAAAAAACAAAACAAAATCAAAGTGTTTCTATATAAATTTAGTTCACCGTGTTGTAATATCACATGGAATTGAAAAACGAATAGTCGAACCTCTGCTATCTCGATCAAACTTCTCAGGATGATATACTGACTTACCGCAGAAGTTCGACTGAATACGTTTCTCAGTTCCATGGGAGAACCTGGAGAAGCAAAAGCCTGCGCAACGGAAAATACTAAATAAACTTGTAGAGCAGGTCAAGATGTATCATCATGCCAAGTTTCATTCAGATCAGAGAAGTTTGGCTGCAGCCATTTTCATTACAAAGCACAAAATGGATGGTCCCTAACCTCGAGAATCTTCACAATTGTCGACGAGTTGAACCTGCACTCATCTGATCAAAATCAAACTTAAAATGGCAGTTCACTTTCAACTGTTAAATAATATGATATGCAGGCTTCTGCTTTCCTAGTTACAGTCTATCCACTGTGGTATGCATATTAGTAGAAATGTGAGAGTGCATATTTATTAAGATTTGCTTCAAAAGCGATGAAAGACATAGGCATTCCCGCGGGCGGTGATAACAAGATGCCGGAAAACGAACAAGCAGAAAGAATATGGGCTGAAGAAGTGTAAACGACGACGCGGCGGCCCGTAAAGGTGTTGCCGTCCTATTAAATGAATAATATCAAAAGAAAGAAAAAAAAAGTAAAAATTTCGCGCTCGTAATCAAGACAGAAAGCAACTAAAGGAAATCTTTGTTTTACGTCCCACGTTATGCCGCTTAGGCAAAAAGGGCGCTGATTATGAGAAATGATTGAAATGGTGGTGGAATGAAGAAAGTGGGAGGAAACGGGAGAACCCCGCGGTAACCCACCGCACATAGTTTTTGTCCACCATAAAGTTAACTTGGCGGGGGCTCAAGACAGAAAGACGGTTGGAAAAACAAATAAACGATGTTCCATCCCGTAAAAATGTTGGCGACCTATGAAATCAATATTTTTTCTTAAAGAAAAAAAAAAGAATTAAAAAGAGAAAAAAAGGTCAAAATTTCGCGCTCGCTTCGCTCGCGATCAGCAGAGAAAAGAGGACGTGACGCACCCCTAAAAGTGTTGGCGACCGATTGAATAAATATTGTGGGTAAAAAAAAAAAAAAAAAAGTCAAAAATTTCGCGCTCGCTTCGCTCGCGATCAGCACAGAAAGAAGGACGTGACGCGCCCCTAAAGGTGTTGGCAACCGATTCAATACATATTGTCGGTAAAAAAAAAAAAAAAAAAAAACGCTCGCTTCGCTCGCGATCGACATGAAAAAGGCAACGACGTGACGCCCCGTAAAATTGTCGGCGACCTATTCAATCAATATATCGGTTGAAAAACAAAGTCAAAAGTTTCCCAATCGCTTCCCTGCCGATCGACATAAAAAAAAAGGCATACCCCTTCACCTCTCCTTATGCATTCATCAGTAAACATACAACCATAGATCACAATACCACTCACATCACCTATCAGTTCTCCACGTCCATCAAGATCCAATCATCGCCCTGGCCCTTTATGATGATACACAACATTACATGTTATTGTGTGCATTGCCCCGCGTTACAATACATGACCAAAAAAAAAAAGAGAAAAAGAGCTGCACTGCCTTCAGTGTAGACATGTTCGTATTCGTAGAAAATGATTTTAGGTACACGATAGTACAGTAATCTATCTTCACATGCTTCAGATGTGAACGATACCTACACATGAAGAGGGCTCCCGAGGTTTCCTTTTCCAATAGGAGGAGCTCCACCACACTTGCAGAATGACGAGAAGTTATGTTAATAAATATATCCCAGAGTGTTTCGTAACTCGCCCTTGGTCCTAATGATGAAGCGTTCTTCAGATGGCCCCGATGTCTCCACACATGATACTATGCGACTTCTTTTCACGAGGCTCTCAAAGATCACGTTTGTGTCCTAACATTCTCTGCAGATATGACACAGCTGCGATAGCGGATCACAGAAGCCTTTCCTCTCCTTACAAGAGACGTGTTCATTCGAGCATGGGAGTAATTCGACTATCGATCAAATATCTCCCGTGTCACGATAGTAGTCACTTTCAATTCTTCTAACGAAGGTAAGAAAAAATGCTATACAAACTTCCTTTCGGTATATAAAGGATTAGGGGCCCAGAGAATATTTTCTTTCAAGAGGATACATTCTTTTCGAACACCCTGTATATAGATCCTCTAATTATAACTGCAAACAAAATGTTGATTTTGCAATTGCTTCCATGAGAGAAAATTCTGTGCACTTTCTTTCTGAAGGGCCGGGCCTAAACGTTTTCCTTAATCATTAAATTTAGTAGTTATCTACAATTACATAGTTTTCCATTGTTCTCAAAATAAAGATTTTTCTCTATGAATTGTTGAATGTTGCTAGGGATATTGAAGTAATTCTTTTTAGTGTTTTTTCTTTACAATAATGTACTGAACGCCTGCATTAAGGAAGTTCGTGTGTCCATCTTGCAAAATGTTTCGTCTTTTTTCATGCCCACTAAGATAAATATTCATTTGCTCTTTTCTCCGTATGCAAACCACATTTCTTAAAGGCAACATTTTCATACAAATGTAGTACTAAAACTTCTAATTGGCAACATCTGGGCTGCGAAGAGGAAAAAGAAAGAAATCTCGTACGTATTCGCGCGCAATTCGGAATTAGCCAATGAAAAGCACAAAAGCGGCCACCATCTCTCTCTCTTTCTTATTAACGGTTTTGTACTTTCTGCAGTTCTATCAGTGCTGCTAACCTCTTACTATATCATTGAATATGTATGTTTATATATATATATATATATATATATATATATATATATATATATATATATATATATATATATATATATATATATATATATATATATATATATATATATATTTTACAAAAAATCATACTACTACGGAATAATATTAAATGCCTGTAAACCCTCATTTCTGTTTGCACTTTCTGTTACACTACCTTCCCCGAACTTCTTTCAAGTTATTAAGTGCAGAACGGGGAGTTATACATATTTACTTGCGCTTTCACAATATCTGCACATTGTGTAATAATAGGAGACGTATAAAATAAAACTATATACTAATACGTATATATATATATATATATATATATATATATATATATATATATATATATATATATATATATATATATATACAGTACACATTCCACTATCCGAGGCTTTCCTTTTCTTTTCTTGCTGACGATAAATTACGCTCTTAGAAATGTTGTCTGAAAAACAATAAGAATATGTGCAAAAAATACAATCAGAGGTAGAGGTCTTTAACAGGAACTAAGCAAGGGAGTTGAAAAATTTTTTATGCATGTAAAAAATATAGACATGAACCAACTTGTGAAATAAAAAGACCAGAAAACTACTCTTTCTAAATTATGTGTAAACTTTTTACCGAAAACGAAAGTTGCACGAAAGACTTTTTGTCCCTTTTTTGGCCTCCGGTGCTTGGGGTCCCTGGTTCAATCCCAGCTCGTGCCGTGTGAACTTTGTCGTGCATAAAGACCGTGCTCATGGGTTTTCTCGGGTTTCTCCCGTTTCCTCCCACTTTCTTCATTCAGTACTCATCATCACCGTCTCCTTTAGCGTAACCGGTATAAGTATGCGACGTAAATCTAAAGATTTCATTTCATTTCCCTTTTCTGCTCATACTGCTGATTATGCGCGATTATGCAACATCCAACTCCGCGGATAATCGTGCGATTACTGTATATACAACTAATACAGATACGTAATTACATTATCAGTTACAGTATCGGTTTTTATTTACTAATTTGCCTCACTTTATTTGCATCCCTGCAGTAAATAATTCTTATCGATAATATTTAAAATGTATATTACATTTTAGTGCTTCACGACTGAATGATCATCTGCCTTACGTTATCTCGCAGCTGAAGAGGATGCTACACTGAAAACTACCTTGCGTTATAAAGGGTAAGTGAAACATATCTTAAAAATATCTTTCATACATTTCATTGTGTACATTAAAGAATGTAAGTTTGCCTTTTTCCTGTAATCAATACTTAATAAAGGATTTATTTTTATTTATTTATATACAATTTCATACGTGGTTCGTGATAGTAAACTCGATAGGACATAGTGGCACTATGAACATCCGAATCACTCATCATTCGAACATTCAAATATTTATTCGAATATTAGTATATTCCAAGTAATGTTAACGACGTTAATATGCTTGCCTTTATAGTTAATAATGTCAATTGACAAACCTACGTAGCTACAATAACTCACTCGAAGCCATATGCATTCGCCCAACGGCCATACCATGCTGAATATACCGGTTCTCGTCCGATCACCGAAGTCAAGCAGCATCGGGCCTGGTCAGTACTTGGATGGGTGACCGCCTGGGAACACCAGGTGCTGTTGGCATCTCTTTTTCAAATTTCATTATCCTTCAAGTACGAAAATACTAGAAACATTAATTTTATAGTACTTTCAAGAGATAATTTATCAACATTATTTCATAGCGATTAATCGATATTCTAAGCGTTATACCCACTATTTCTTACACTAACAGCCTGTTTATTTGCACGGCACATTAAAATAACCTGATTTCCGATCCGTGTGCACCTACTACTATACTTAACACGGAATGTATTACCACTTTTTAAAAGTAAATTATTATGACTAAGTGTAGATCTCCGGCGAGTAAATGCCTTTCGTATACAAGCACGACACATCTCCGCTAGTGCTTTACTTTTTTACTAACAGCATATAGAAATTGGATTTCAACGTGTTTCTACATAACAGAATGAAGCAAATTTCGTGATTTAACTCTTTCGAATAATGTGTTGGTCCTGACAAGGACCGTTTGAAATGAAAAATCTTGAAGAAGATTTTTACTTAGAGCTTGTGTACTTGGTAACAGCCTTCGTACCCTCACTTACAGCGTGCTTGGCAAGTTCACCAGGCAAAAGAAGGCGCACAGCTGTTTGGATTTCCCGGCTGGTGATAGTTGACCGCTTATTGTAATGGGCCAAACGAGAAGCTTCAGCAGCAATACGCTCGAAGATGTCATTAACAAAGCTGTTCATGATACTCATAGCTTTGCTAGATATGCCAGTGTCAGGATGCACTTGCTTCAAAACTTTGTAGATGTAAATGGCATAGCTCTCCTTCCTCCTCCTCTTCTTCTTCTTATCTCCCTTGGAGATATTCTTTTGGGCTTTACCAGCCTTCTTTGCAGCCTTTCCGCTAGTTTTTGGTGGCATGATGACTCACTCGTTCAGCAAAATTAGATGTGTCCGCCGATTTATCGACTTCATTTAAATTACAGTACGTGTTTCAATTCGCGCCAACTGCCTTGCTTTTCATTTGATGCACTCGGGTGCACGCTTGAAGTAGTAACAAAACTGACTTGATTCATGGGAGGCCGCAATTTTTCCTCTCATCTTATTACGAAAGAATATTGAACAATGTCTGGTCGCGGCAAAGGTGGAAAAGTCAAGGGAAAGAGCAAGTCCCGCTCCAGCAGGGCTGGCCTTCAATTCCCAGTAGGCAGAATCCATCGTCTTTTGCGAAAGGGTAACTATGCCGAACGAGTTGGTGCTGGCGCTCCCGTGTATTTGGCTGCAGTCATGGAATACCTGGCAGCTGAAGTTCTTGAGTTGGCAGGCAACGCTGCTCGTGACAACAAGAAGACTAGGATTATTCCACGTCATCTGCAGTTAGCTATCCGTAACGACGAGGAATTAAACAAGTTGTTGTCTGGAGTTACAATCGCTCAGGGTGGTGTTTTGCCCAACATTCAAGCTGTACTTCTGCCCAAGAAAACTGAGAAGAAGGCATAAATGTAAGACCTATATCTCATACAAATCGGCCCTTATGAGGGCCACAAACCCCTTTATAGAGGAGATTTACGATTGAAATGAATTGTTTTCGATATACAGACTCATCAAAAGTGTCTGAGATAGTTGCTTAGTTTCATTCGAAATTCTCGCTGCTATTCGATTAATTAGTATATGTGTAGTCGTCGATCGTAATTGAAGCCCATAGGAAGTCACACTAACTTTAGAATACTCCAAACAGCGATGTGCTTAGTTCCCACTACATTATTAATTATAAGATCATTACCTTTTGTATTGTCGCTAGCTACATTTTTTTGATATTTGCGTACATCGGGCTCATATTACCCAGAGGACAGGACAGTCGAGCCCAGATTCTCAGCAATGGAAGAAAACCTCATACCACATATTCTCATGTACTTCATGCTAGACAAAGGAATTTCCAACATTCTTAAAGCACTCATGTTTCTCTCTTGCGTTGGCTTGGCTGAAATTACTCTGTTCAATATGTTCTCGACATTTATTATTGTTCATTACTATGCCCCAATGACATCATGAACAGAGCGGATCAGAAAACTTTCCTAAATTTCTTTTGCAACATAGTAATGACATTAAATGCACACTTAAGTACGATTTATTCTTTGCAAGGTCGATATTCATATTTGTGTGATATGTGTTATATGTATATGGTTTGTAATACGCAACTACTCTTATTCTCTGATCTCAGAACTCATTTGCTACTGTGCCCAACGAGCGAGCCTAGGTTTCTTGTAACTACTGCCTTTCTTTAGTAAATAATGTGAAGTATACAATGCATTAACCTACATCTCATATTTGTATTACTCTTTATTTTAGTAACCCGCTACGAAGTGTCATTAATTTACATGTAAATCACAATAGACACTACCGCAAAAGAAAGAAATCGAACCCAAGACCACGTAAACAAGATAAAGGACAAGATTCAGGTTTCTAACGCATTATTCGCCCCTCACAGCACAGTATAGAAGTTGTATAAGCCTCTATACGTACATCCTACTGTCAGAACAGAAATTCCGACTTGCGTTTCGCATCTCTCATGCTCGCTACTTCCAACAAATCGCCAATTTCCAACCAGAACCCCTTCTCCAGCATTAATACTGCTACATGATATGAATACGTATACATGAACGTACATAATGTAAAAAAAAACGTATGATTTTCTCAAATTAATCTCTCTACGTCTGTAATTTAGTGTGCATCAAAAGGCTTTAATGTAGTTACACGAATTCTTATAATCTAACAGAAAATCGCACAAAGTAAATCTTTCCCTTTATATAAATTTGTTGGCTCTGAAAAGAGCCGTTTATGCCAATTTTATATCCAAAATAGGAGGAACCCCAACTTAACCTCCGAAACCGTACAGGGTTCTTCCTTGCCTCTTCAAGGCATACACAACATCCATAGCTGTCACTGTCTTCCTCTTGGCGTGTTCTGTGTATGTAACAGCATCTCTGATTACGTTCTCCAGGAATACTTTCAATACTCCTCGGGTCTCTTCATAAATGAGACCAGAGATACGCTTCACACCACCACGGCGAGCAAGACGCCTAATAGCGGGTTTGGTGATACCCTGGATGTTGTCACGAAGAACTTTACGGTGGCGCTTGGCACCTCCTTTGCCAAGACCCTTGCCTCCTTTTCCACGTCCTGTCATTTCGATATGTTACTGCTTCGCTCACCACACACGAGAAATACAAGCCCAAGCAGCCCAAGACTCGTGGTTTTGTTCCTTCGATCATGCAGGGAAAGCACGGAGGAAAAACACAAAACGTGTCTAAGCCAATGAGAACTGTCCTTTTCGACTGACTTTATCCAATGAGAAATAGCTTGATTTAACGGTTTTGCTCTTTATATAACTTGACTTCATTCAGCGCGCAATTATTTGAAACAAGTCGTGACAGTTGCAATGGCACGTACCAAGCAGACAGCTAGGAAATCTACTGGAGGCAAAGCTCCTCGAAAGCAGCTTGCCACCAAAGCTGCAAGAAAGAGTGCTCCAGCTACCGGTGGAGTGAAAAAGCCCCATCGTTACAGGCCTGGTACTGTGGCTCTCCGAGAAATTCGTCGTTACCAGAAGAGCACTGAATTGCTCATCCGCAAGCTGCCCTTCCAACGACTCGTCCGAGAAATTGCACAAGATTTCAAGACAGATCTTCGCTTCCAAAGCTCAGCTGTCATGGCTTTACAGGAGGCAAGTGAAGCTTACCTTGTAGGGCTTTTCGAAGACACCAACTTGTGTGCTATTCACGCAAAGAGAGTCACAATCATGCCTAAGGACATTCAGCTTGCTCGCCGCATCCGTGGGGAACGTGCTTAAGTTTGAAGTTCTGGCACTGAGTTCAAAAACGGTCCTTTTTAGGACCAATACACTACTTAGAGATGCTGTTATCCTAACAAGGATCTTGTCCATACTTGTTATCTTTTTTTTTTAAATTCTCACGCCGTATGTTGCATAGTTAATACATCTACCTTCGTTTTCCTGTCGTTTCGTATATCATCCTATCTTTCAAGTATATTCTTTAGTTTTCCCCTATGTTTACCGATTGATTATCTTCGTTTTATGTGGTCAAGGGTTCGATTTTGCCATATGTTGCATAACTTAACTTCGATTCAACCACTGTTTGCCCTTCTCAACGTTATTAATCTGATAGAACTCGCAGGCGAAATATGTACTTCTTCCAAGGTAGCAAAAGTAATATTATTTTGTCAGAGGTCGCTGCTGTTGAATGCAAACGTTAAACTAAACTTTCTTTAAGTGTCTGTTTGTACTTAACATCAGTTCAATTGTACACCTACATTTCTGCTGGTGTTACTATTTTTCTTTATAGCAATATTACGAATTATAAGACGGTATCCGTGGTTATTAGCGTGTTCCCTTTTCCTAACACTTTCTCATTACACCAGTATTTCCATCATTCATTAGGCGTAATCACCCGTCTCCTTTATCATAAAAATCATAATAGTACGACGTTAAATTGAAACATAGTCTACTTCACTTTCACGAGTTGTAATAAGTTCGAACATTTCTTTCACCCCAGCCTTGAAAAGAGTTGATTTTAGTTTAGTGTCCCTTTCAGCAGCAAGGCTGTTTCAAACGTGGACCTACTTATTAACGTGCAATGCGAAACATTTGAGCTCCCACCGAGAATCGAACCCAGTCAGCCTGCAAAAGTTTTTCTAACAAATGCATTAAGTGCGTTTTCTGTACTGTTTCGCTACTTGAAGATAGGAACAAGGAAAAAGTAAGTGATCACAAATTGACATTACGTAATGTGTTCCCCATTTTTTTTCGAGTACACCATTCTTGACACCCGTGAAAGCTTTCTTTCCCCACCCTCAATTCCCCTCTGTTATAAAGCACTTACATCAAGAAGTGCTTCGGTTAAAAAGAAAACTCAAAGTCCCTTGCGTGTATACTATACATTGCTATGAATGAACATGTGATAATGATAGGAAAAGCACAATTTTACTCTTCTCAAAGTATTTGATGGCTCTAAAAAGAGCCGTTTTAAAATGTCAGATGATTTACTGACACATTTACTTCTTCTTTGGTGCAGCCTTCTTAGCACTTTTCGGTTTTGCTGTAGCCTTCTTTGGCTTCGGGGCCTTTGGCTTCTTGGGAGTTTTTGCCTTCTTCACTTTAGATGGTGATTTCTTAGGTTTGGGAGCAGCAGCCTTTTTCTTTTCACCAGTCTTCTTGGGACGTTTAGCTGCTGGCTTTTTCGCAGGCTTCTTCTCCTTTGATGCTGATCGTTTCGCCTTGGTTGAAGATCCACCTTCAGGCTTCTCCTTCAGCGATGAAGCACTAAGCTTAAACGATCCAGATGCACCTTTTCCCTTGGTCTGAACCAAAGACCCAGAAGCAACTGCACTTCTCAAGTATTTCTTGATAAATGGAGCAAGCTTCTCGGCATCCACTTTGTAGTTCTGAGAGATGTATTTCTTAATAGCTTGCAGTGAACTTCCTCCCCTTTCCTTCAAATTCTTGATGGCGTTGTTCACCATTTCTGATGTTCTTGGATGAGAAGGTGTTGTTTTTGGTTTCTTAGGCTTTGCAGACTTCTTAGGAGAAGCCTGTGCCGGGGCTGCAGGTGCTGATGCCGTATCTGCCATTGCTTTCTGCAATAAACTCAACGATACTGAAGAATGAAATTTTCGCTAGCAGGCAGCGTTGAGTTTGGTTACGGAGCGCGGACCGGATAGAAAGCACTTGCTGAGGCGGGCTGAGGTAAACAGAAGTTCGTAGTTGCCACAACGATAAGTGTGTTTCCTTCTATTTTGATAAACGATTTTTTTCAGGTATTCAATGAATGCACCAGATCCTATTCTTCCTTACTGGCTAGAAGAAACTTTATTCCACATAACTCAAAAGGCATTTGTTTTTATTCGCTTTTCTATTTTATGTTTCAGTCATTGCTAAGTCGGTCACACTACTTTTTCACCCTCCTTGTGCTTATAATTTTCATAATTTAACATGGAAATACTTATCAATAAATAATTATATTACCATGGTAATTAACTTCAATCCTTCCTGTGATTATACGCAAAGTACCATCTTCGTACTGCTTACTATAGTTCAATGAAGGGAATCTATAAAGTAACGCGTGTCGCACACATCTGCCTTGCAAACTCCCTGGCCTACTTCCAATGTATAGACTTTTATTTCAAATCCTGATTTAATTTCATAATTTTCTGTAGATTTTAACATTTTATTACCCAGCTTCTTAATACGAATGACAATCAAGCCTAAATATTTATTCCCTTTAACTTTATTTTTCTTTTTTATTTTGTGCCTTGTTTCATATTTGTTCTTACGTTAGCAATTAACGCACTTACCGTAGTTATGTATGAACAGGTTGTTTCTATATTTATTTTATTCCAAATAAATTAAATATATATACGGATTATTTTATGGTAGTTGATATTTTCTGTTGTTTCCTACGTGAATTGAGGAAACGCACGGACTTTCGCCTAATTCTTGTGCTACTTTCATATGTCTGTATCTGTCGAATGCTGTCGATCTGTCGAAATGTGTATTACTATCTGTCGATTCATCGAGTGAACTGAATTCGTTAACCATTTCACCAGGCGCGCATGCATTTTTTTTTCTTCTAAGGGATCCAAGCTTCGGGGGGCAAGGTTCCAATACTACAAGCCACTATGTCTATATACTATTATTCTGCATTCGAAAACACGATAAATATTCCACTTACTTTTTCACAAAAACATGATACAGACAGAGTACAGATGAAGTGTAAGATCAGATTTATATTGATGATACATCAATATTTTCCCTGTTAATAACTACATTTAA
The DNA here is from genome assembly GCF_964235325.1 of Thermobia domestica. Lineage (NCBI taxonomy): Eukaryota > Metazoa > Arthropoda > Insecta > Zygentoma > Lepismatidae > Thermobia > Thermobia domestica. The sequence goes on along the minus strand of NW_027657484.1, from coordinate 2,903 downwards.
TGAGAAAGTCTGCAAATGTATGTTCACTTAGGAACTTTTGCGAGGAGTCCGCACCCGGTGGACACCCCGTGAGTACGCCTCTGCACTTGACTATACTTCGAATTATACTGCAAACAGTTGTATTTTAGTTTCCCCGTTTAGTTCATCGATATCATTAACACAAAGAAAATAGATGTTATAGATGCGTATTCTCAGTTCTCGCTTTATATCCGGACGTCTGCAAAAATCTACTCCTTTTCTTTCTTTCACGCATCCACCAAACTAACAATGATTTGTATTATAATATTTGCGCATAAAATGTATATCTCATACCTTCCATGTTCTCAAGTATTCATAGACAAAAACGGTTATTTTCTGCGAACAAATTGTCCAAACACAGTGCAAATGTCATCTATAGATTGTCCTGGTTCCGTCTGCGTGTACATAACAATGCGTCATAATCATACATTGCACATTAAGGATATCAATTAATCTTCCCAAATTCCTAGATATGCCTGGCAAAAGTTCCGCGTGTTGTAAGGATATTACATTTGTACTACCGACAAGGTGGTATCTTCCAACATTGAAGTTCAATAAACCCCAAATGTGTCGGATATAGTATTTGATTTCTTGTCTCATTGTTTGCGTCAGAGATGTCTTCTCAAGTTAGGATTTACGATACATACAGGATGAGTTGTATATATTGTTGCTGCCAGCTCTATATTAATCCCATATTTGTAAACGAATAAAAACAGTATTCTAATTATAACAATGTGCTCACAATTAATTTTATTCTTAATTGTTATACGTATTGTTGATTAAAAATGAAAATGTTGCTAAGTGAATTTTATTAATATTTTCTGTTGCGTGATATAGGAAGTGAGTGAAATATTGGAGGAATATAGTGTGCGTAGCAGATGATGTGCAGTGGCTTTGGATCGCCTGTGATAAGGTAAGGCATTTGCTATTTTAATTAACGCATTTTATATACTGTAATCCTAATTATTTTTATGTGAATGTGCTTACTACTTGTGTATTCAGTGGGACCGATGTTTTAATATGTATGGTCAAGCAGTGTCGAGCCTGGTCAGTGTGTGGATAGGTGACCATTTTTTGTAAATCGATAACATTTAACTTTGTAAACACGGATGAAGTAGAAGTATATTTATTTTATTTTTTACCTCAAATATGTAGGACACTTCTCCTTTGTACATCAATTATTATTATTAGTTCAACTTGTTTACAAGTTAAATGAAAAGAATAGTCGTTATCGTGTGATGATTGTGCTCATTAGGCTAAAGAAGACTCGTGATAAGAAAGAAAAGAAGAACGGTGCTCAAGTTTCGTCACAGCATATTCTCAAAAATTTACAGGCAAAATTCAGTGTTCTGCATGAAAAGGCATATTTGTACGAAAAAAAAAAAAATTCTGCAGACGACAGAATTAAATAAAGTAATACACATGTATTTTAGAGTTACTGGTGTAAAATCATTACAAGTGCTTTGCCAGGTGGCCAATAAAAAGCACGAATACTATTTAAGGGAGCCAAAACAGGAGAAAGCTGGGGGCCTGAGCGATAGCAAGAATGTGCGTCCAAAGTGAACAGGAGCGAAGGCGACGCGGGTATACGTATAAGCAAGGGTAGTGGAAACCAGTTAGTTTTCGAGTTTCAATAGCACTTGTCATGCATCCATACTAGTAGCGCCCCGCTTGTAAACATTAAGTACACTATGCAAGAATACACCGCCGGTGGAAAATAGTACCTAATACAGTTATCTTTCATATATACTGACTTATTTTACAGTAGTAACCCAACACTAGTAAACGTAAAATAAAAGTGTATAACTTTATATTTAATTCTATCGCCTGGCTTAGTTTTTCACCTGTAAGATGTACTTATTTAGAGCAAGTTTCTTAACTAGCAAATTAAACCGAGAACCACAGCAACCATATATATATTCTTATGATGTACTTTTCTTTGAGTGGTGTTCTCTGTCTATTGAATAACATTTTCTCAGTTTAATGCTAGCAAAAAACAAAACAAAATCAAAGTGTTTCTATATAAATTTAGTTCACCGTGTTGTAATATCACATGGAATTGAAAAACGAATAGTCGAACCTCTGCTATCTCGATCAAACTTCTCAGGATGATATACTGACTTACCGCAGAAGTTCGACTGAATACGTTTCTCAGTTCCATGGGAGAACCTGGAGAAGCAAAAGCCTGCGCAACGGAAAATACTAAATAAACTTGTAGAGCAGGTCAAGATGTATCATCATGCCAAGTTTCATTCAGATCAGAGAAGTTTGGCTGCAGCCATTTTCATTACAAAGCACAAAATGGATGGTCCCTAACCTCGAGAATCTTCACAATTGTCGACGAGTTGAACTGCACTCATCTGATCAAAATCAAACTTAAAATGACAGTTCACTTTCAACTGTTAAATAATATGATATGCAGGCTTCTGCTTTCCTAGTTACAGTCTATCCACTGTGGTATGCATATTAGTACAAATGTGAGAGTGCATATTTATTAAAGATTTGCTTCAAAAAGCGATGAAAGACATAGGCATTGCCGCGGGCGGTGATAACAAGATGCCGGAAAACGAACAAGCAGAAAGAATATGGGCTGAAGAAGTGTAAACGACGACGCGGCGGCCCGTAAAGGTGTTGCCGTCCTATTAAATGAATAATATCAAAAGAAAGAAAAAAAAAGTAAAAAATTTCGCGCTCGTAATCAAGACAGAAAGCAACTAAAGGAAATCTTTGTTTTACGTCCCACGTTATGCCGCTTAGGCTAAAAGAGGCGCTGATTATGAGAAATGATTGAAATGGTGGTGGAATGAAGAAAGTGGGAGGAAACGGGAGAACCCCGCGGTAACCCACCGCACATAGTTTTTGTCCACCATAAAGTTAACTTGGCG
>NW_027657483.1:0-27184 GCF_964235325.1 Thermobia domestica | reverse complement strand
ATGAACGGTGAAGCAATGGAGAACGAATCCAATAATAGTGACAACGGTGAACATAGTGTAGCACCAGGAATGACATCAGAAGACCGAATCTTGCTAGCCTTACAGCGACAATTGATTCAGATGTCTACCGAGTTAAAGCAGACGATAGAGCAAAAGTCCGAAGAATCCAACAAGCAATGCGAAGAATTGAAGCAGATGATAGAACAGAAGATAGAACAGAAGTTCGAAGAATCCAACAAGCAATGCGAGGAGTTAAGCAGACGAATGGAACAGAAGTCAGATGAAACGAAACAACTAATTGTCCAGACGATGAACGATATCACCTCGCAGTTCGAGGAAAAGTTAAAAGGAATATCTGAGGAATGCCAGGATAATCACAATCACCTGAGCCAAGAAATCAGTGATGTAAAAAAGGATTTAGAAGTAATAGAATCTTCTGTTCAACAGCAAAAGATTCAGGTCATCAATAATTCTAATAACATACGTGCAAATACGCAATTGATAGCTACTCTACAGGAAGAAATTAGGACGCTACAGGTTAAGGACAACACATACCACAATAAGATGGGTAGTGAGCGCTTGGAGTTTCCCCACTCACCAGGGATGACTTCGCCTTCCCCTGTGTCTGATGAGGATATTATTTTGGAAGAAATTCATCCGAAGAGTACAGATGGGCGGAAAAGGGATGGTGCAACGACATATCATGTTATGGATAGGAATTGTCACCGAAGAAGTACACGGAATGATAAAAGGAAGGTAAAGTTAAGCGTTAAGATGAGTGAAATACGGGCCATGAGTAAATTCAGTGGTAAATGTAATGAGAATGCTACTTCTTTCCTGGAAAAATTTCAAGACGAATGCAATATAATGAGTATAGATAGATCACAATATATGAAATTAATCCCTCATGTATTACTCCCACCATGTTCTTTATGGTTTAAAGCAGTACGCGATCACATCAATACATATGAGGAATTCAAAGCGGCATTGATCGCGAATTATGAAAATGACTTTTTGCTTGCAAATCGAGATGCCACAATTAGAAATCAACATTTCAATCCTCGTTTGCACAAATCTGTTGTAGAGTTTGTTGTAAATACATACAACGAATTAAAAGTTGTAAATCCCTTGCAATCGGAATCTAGAATAATAGCGTCGATTCGAAATTTGCTCCCATTTAAGTTACAACAGATCTTGTTCTCTACACAGTGTATGAGTTTCAACCATTTATTAATGCTTGTCCAATGCTATGAAACTCAATACCATGCTATGAATCAACAAGCAGGAGTAGGTAAAAGTAAAAATAATTCAGATCATTTTGTACCTGTTCGGAATCTAAATATCCGAAGTGTGAATGATACGGAACACAACCTAAGCCGAGTAAATTCTAGCAATCAAAACGAGCAAAATAGGCAAAGTTACGTAGGGAATACGCCTAACCTAATTAGTCGTAGCTATCCTTATGTTAGACCATATAAACAAAATAGGTTTAAAAATAGAAGGAATGTATGGCGAAATTCCAGGAATACAACAAACTACGTGGATAGACGTAATTGGAGAACAAGAGATGGCACTTCGCATCAAGATCCAGGTATCGAAGTAATTCCTGTACCGAACAGTAATACGGGACATAATCAAGAGTGTGCCGTACAATGTACCTTATTAGAATCCTATGCTAGTACCAATTTAAACTGTCTCTAGTTAATGAAGTTAGGGTTAAACTCATATCAGTTATATATTCTTGTGAATTTTTACTTTTAAGTTTATGTGTTAATATCAATAATGAAAACAATTCTTATACCTTCGATATACAAGCAATATGAGGAATTATAATTCGGTTCCTAATTGATTAAAAGCAAAGATTATTTATATTAGATTGACTTGTGTTGAAAACTTAATTGTCAAAGATTATGTTAAGTATAAGATTCATTCTTTTATGCTAATTATTCAACGAAAGTCTTGAAAGAGATTCTTCTATATTTTGATGCCTTATTGATCCAATGTTTATCTTAAAATATCACCTAATATAATTATTCTATAATGCGCCCTGGATAATGATAACTCATGTTTTATCTGTAATTGCTTCTTACGATTTTGACTTTGCACCCTTCAAAGATTAAATAAATGGGCGACGACATTTTAGTAATAAAATATAATAATAATGTAATGAATGATAATGAAATAAATATAATTAATGTAATAAAAGATAAGTATTAATGAAGTGAAAGATTTGTTATAAATGTATCTACATCTATAATATGTAATGAAGATACATACGAGGGGCGATCAAAATGTGATGGACATATGTAATGTAAGACCATTATTGTAAACGGACCAGTGGTTCTTGAAGATAAAAGCCAAGCTCGCTTATGACTTTTATATTCAGTCCAATTGTCGGGCGACATTTTATATAACGAAATACTTTGGATAGTTTAATAATTACCTGTACCTTGGGCAGAAAGTGCTCATACATGTGCACTATACTTAATAGAATATTAATTTAATATTAACAAAAGAAGAATGTTTTTAATATCTGTAAGAGATATAGATAGTGTTATGTAATTAGTTGCTATGTAGTTGTTTTATGGATACCTAATCATCATGTCTGTGTGTATGACAGTTTGAATGAAAATACATAAAAGTGTATCAACTAATAAACCATTTGACACCGTTCATCTACTTTATAATTTTGATAGAAAAGGTGAGAATAATAATATATATAATTATTAAAGATATTTTTACATGCAAACAATTGCTACCACTCGAAATTCATATATCAACGATCGAACCAGGTTGACGACTACCCTTGGTGAGACGTTATACGGGATACGCGAAAACGATAAACCTAAGAAAAATAACACGCTTGAGTTGAACAAACGAAATTGTTCAGCAATAATTCGAATTAGAGTATTGGGTTACGAATATCTATTGCTATTGGACACGGGTGTCTGATGTAAGCATAATTGCTGACAAAGTATGGAAGCATATTAGTTCGTGAGTTTCATCTCCGAAATTATCTCTTGATTGTTATGCAACTTTGGTTTATAACTCATGCTTTATAACTCCTACTCAAATTCATCTTTTTATAGTAGTCCCTTTATATTCGTTAAATACAAGTTCTTTATATATATCACTCTTCTTAATGCTTTTGGTTTCTTACAATATTTTTCTTTATCGAACATACCTTTAAAGTCTGTCTGTTAGATACATTTGATGTGCTTTTATAGAGTTCATCTTACTTCTGAAACCTACTAATACTACTAAGTGTACCCTTAACTTCGTCCTTCATCTTGCCAGGTATTTTCTTATTGATATATATTGATATTGATATATATATGATCTTGAGGGTAATCACCTGTGTCGAAGTAATCAATATATATATCAATATTTCATATTCTCGTATACATCCTCTGTTCGAATATGGTAAATATAAATCTCCGTGTCTGTATAAGATGCTTTTATTGTTCTTGATATTTTAGGTTCATCACATTATAATGGAGGTCGTACATTAGATACTTGAATAAGTCTAAGATACTCATTCCAATATATATTGGTTTATTAAAACTCAATTTGTATTTTTAAATTATTATCGCACATGGATTCTCTACTTTTGCTGGGTCACATTCTACTTTTATAGGCTTGTATCTATTTCTGATATTTTCCATTGTCTTAGCGAATACTAAGTATTTGATGAGCTAATAGAAGTCTTTCAGTAACCAATTAGAATGCTCAAACTTTATTACTTGATGTATTTTCTTTAATTTTAATCCAAGTTATAGACATTGCTTTTAATTTCTATAGTGAATCACATATTTTTCTTTATCATATAGGGTTTTTAAAAGCTTTGATTGTTTTAATCCAGATGGAGACGTATTTTGAGGAGCTAATGGGTAGACGTTGTGATAGTCATGTAATTGTTCTGCATAGTCAAAATCTACTTCTAATATGTAACCAGTATTGGAATTATCTAGTATCTTTGTAAAATTTATTTCTTTTATTTCTTCCTCACTTGACCATCTAAATTCCTTATACCGTAAATATTGATTCATAATCCAACCATAAAGATTATTGGCTTCCAAGTATATAATGTTAAATTCTTCACTATCCTCTTCATAACCTTCCATAAATTGATTATTTGCCTTTACATATTTTAGAACATTGACTAGTACCACCTCTTATACCTCTCTCTATCACTCTCTATCATCAAGACCATATCAGGCTCTGTTAACAACTCTAGTTTTATATTCGTCTTCTTTTACATCGCATCCCAAACTAAACTTGATGCTGTCATATACCATGCTGGATCAAGACCATGAACTTTAAGACATATTTCTATAAAGTCCTCAAGCACATCAGTTTTTAGATATTGGTTACTGTATTTTCCGAGATTATTAACTTTAAATGTTTCCACATACTTTGTTTGAATGCTCATATTCCTCAAAAAACACCTTTTCTTATCACAAGTTTTAATTGTTCTTCATCAGGACAGAAGTGTTGTGTATGAGTCATTTGTTCAGCTGCTAGGTATGATGATAATCTGTCTAAACTAAACGTCATAAATCTAAATAAATCTATAAATTTTAATTTGATAGTTCCAAGCTTTTTAGTAAATTATATATATCGTTGTTCGTTATTATTTATTAAATACATTTGTTCTTTATTACATCTTGGCACTTTTATAAACAAGTGGGATCCATATCCTGTTATGTAAAAAAAAACTGGCACATTCTTAGATACTCTAACTTTTAAATTACAATTATTAAATAATGCATCCAGAAAATCTCCAGTTATATAATCGTGATGTTTAACATTATGATTTTCTGGAGTATATTCTACTTTAGACTAAGAACACGATTCAAATTCGTTGAATTATTCTATCTGTTAAAGGTAATTCTTTATTTTGTTTATATATGTTAGATATTTCTTTTGCTGCTTCTTTTAAAATTTTTATGAAGTTTTAGCCCCATCTGTACCTCTATATACACTGGGATCTGTTTTGCTTGCATCACTTTTTACTATATCATAACAGAACCTAGAGGGCTTATGCGGTTGACTGTTTTACGCATATTTTTAGTGTTCTGGATAGCATTTTTTACATTCCATAACTTTATGCAGTAAGCTTTCGGAATGAACATAAATCACAAATTCCGTTTCATCGTATAGTGGTAGTTTTGAAATATGTATCTTCTAGTTGCATTTCTATTTTAAGAGCTTCTTGAGTAGAACAATCTCTCTCACGTGTGTCTAATGAATTTTTAGAGTAAAAGTATAACAAGCGTCTGCCACATAAGTATTTTGGAGCACTCCATTTAGTTATTTAACCACAAACTAATCTACTAAACTTTGTAATCCAGAAATAATATGTTTTAGTTTCTTCTTTTACATATAATATATTCACATAAGTGTCTTTTAGTTTTTAGTATGATATAGAATGTACACCATATATTTTTCGTTGTACGTATAAACATTAATTCATATATCGAGTCTTGTTTCAATTTTTGAGATATTACACAGTTTTACAGGACAATTAATATCATTTAACTTTTATTTCAAGTCTTTAAAAACATGCTTGCACCTTGATGGTCGCTGTGAATCTTTTTCAACAGGATATAGGCAATTGAATGTAAGAAACATTTTTCATCTTTGTTCTTAACATTAATAACAGCCTTTTTCCTTTCAATTTCACCAGGTAGTTCTATGTTTGATGATAATCTATACGGTGCATATTTACTAAGATCTAACTCTAAGTATTTTATACTCATGAGATCCCACCCAGAACCAATGGCTTGGAACACATCCACTTATGTTCGGATGTGTTCCAAAGTGGTGATGTGATCCAACTGTTAGCATCAGTTAGAAATTCTTTTAGATTGGTTGATTAGAATATCTCTGTTTTATTAGTATTGAAGTTAAAGTTTTAAATGTTTTCACCTTTCTTACATTGGCACAATATCAAGAGATAAGCTTTTAACGAACCGTATTTCTGTAAGCTGATGTTTAGTCTATTTATTGATGTTGAAGTAATATATTGTCTATAGCATTTTGTTTTTTATAATCTGTTTTGATTCTCCGTGTTTCTTATTTCGTTTTAAATTCTGGGTCTTGGAGTTTTACAACAATGGGTAGTGACTCAGGTTTTTCTTTCAGTTTTTCAATTACTTCTTTTTCAAAAGGAAACTTCATTTCTATCTAATCTCTGAGATTTTTATTTTCTTAAGATCTCCTCCTCAAAAGGGAATATGTTCTCTCTTCTTAGGCTTTCTTTAAATATTTTAAATCTTATTTTTCTAGTAAACAAATAAGTCCAGCTTTTTGCAGGCGGGAGTAACCTTAAATACTCCTTTCTCTGCACAAGTATTTCAACTGGTTAACAGAACACCTATTATAATTCATTTTAATTATTACAACAAGGAAATATTTTTCAAATTTCATTTTTATGATTACCATCATGGCCTATGGAATCTTGGAGGAAATCTATTCTTAGTTGCGACATCCTAAATGTTCTATTCTGACTACATGAACGTACTAGAAAAACTTCTAATTATCCATGCCCCTCTTTGTCATCTGTCCGCGACTGCTTATTCAGTTTATTCGCCATCATGGCCTATAGAATCTTTGAGGATAATCTATTTTTAGTTACGGCATTTTAAATCTTCCATCCTGACTACATGAACCTACTAGAAAAACTTCTAATTATCCATGCCCCTCTTTGGCATCTGTACGCGACTGCTTATTCAGTATGTTCGCACCTAACAACAATATCTAGAGGACTTCCCCTCGATCCGCAACTTGAGGACGCGCGATGCTGCGCCGACAGGAACCGACATTACATGAATGATTACGGTCATAAAAGTCCTAAATATTTAATCAAGTTTAATAAAGTTACATAAAGTTAACCAGTTGAACTCCCTCTTGCAATGTTTGGGTGCCTTGGAAGTAAGCGATATACTTAATCTAGTTTCTAGGTTTTGATTCAAAAATAAGTATATGTTTTGTAAATTCATTACTAAACTTTGGAAACTTTCATACTGCATAAATATTATCACCTTTTTCAAATCACTCAGTAATTGTTTAATTTCTTCATTGTATCTATCTTGCAATATAGTTTCATATGTATCATCTAAATTTATTAGTACGTTTCAACCATTCTTCGTTTGTATAAGATTCCAAGCTCTAATTTCATAGAACTTAGACTTATCTAGATTTGCAACATTTTGTGTTTCGATTTTTCAGGTAATCAGTATTTTGACGTGTTTTAAACGAATACTACAACTCTTATAAGATTTATTTTTGAAATTTCATTTTTTTGTTCATATCCTTCTTGTTCTTTCTCTACGTCTTCGTCTCCTTCTTCTTCGCCTATTTGTATTTTGATTTTCTAATAACTCATTTTCGCTCGCACTCTCATCTTCTTTTCTCATTTCTATCCTATACATTGCCATACAAGATTTAACTGCATCATAAAACTCTATATCATCAAAAAGTATATAATTGAGTTCAATGATTTCGCGATAATTTGTAAGACCTCTTCTACATACTGGACTGATAGCATTTAAAGAAAACCACTTCCTGAAACATCTGTTACAAAAATATTATTGCATATGGTTTTAACTTTGTAAGCATTATTCTGAAACAAATAGAACAATTGATATCATCAGCTAGTTCTATCTTATCATAAACTCCATTGATAAGTTGAAATTTAAAATCAGAAGAGAGATTTTTATATTTAACGATCTTACGTCAATAGACTTCATCCCAAAACACTAGAACGAAATATTCAGTTAACACTTCATATGATATGATAAACCAAGAAAAGCTGTCTTTAAAATCTCTAATGAACTGTTCACTTAACTTACGTTTAACTGTAACAATCGCTGTCTTTAAACTTAACACTAAAATACTCATGAACAACCAATTGTGTCCAAAAATCATCATTGAACTTATATTCAAAATCTCTTATAAACTCTTCTGATAATTTTTCTCTAGGTGAAACTTCCATCTAATTTATTCTCTTTTCAGTTTCTCGTATAAGTTGTTCTGATAAATTTCCATAAAATGAGATTTTCTTTCAATTAACTTTATCTTCAAGTTTTTTATAAAGTATTCTGATAAATTTTGGTATTTGCATACATTATCCCAATTCACCTTCTTAGTATACAAAGCTCGAGTTATATCTTGTCCGAAATCTTCTTCTCCATATATTTTAATCAACTCATTAAATGGAAGTATTTCTCAACAGCGTATTTATCATATATTTGTTGCTTTTGGTATATTCACTGAGATGTTCTGATTTATAATCTAAGCATATTATACTTTCTATCCGGTCATCTTTTCTTAAAGTTTTAATTGTGATGTAGTTTCCATGGTTTTCGAAAATGCTTGTACACTTTTAAAAAATAAATTCATTTTTATAGAGCTTTACAAAAATGAAAATGGTCATATTTATATACAGAAAATCGTAATTGGACATGTCAGTTGCTAGACAAGTATTATCTCTTACACCTGTATTCAATTGTGTGTGTTATTGTTTAGATGGTGATTTTTATTAATGCTCAGTATGATCGAGATGATATTTATTATAACCCAGATGATTATGACAATTTAGATTATGATGAAAGTGTTGATTTTTATAATCCTGATTTAATTATTTTTTTCATAGTTGTTGACATCTTAGATCATTTATTTAAAACACTTTAAGGAAAATAACGAACGCCTTATACAAAATGTTATTGAGAAGTATATTATTAAATTGTCAGATGAAATATTAGATACACTAACAGATGTGCAATGTCCTTATATACGTTTACTGAAAATGTTACAGAAGATTTTATACGTAAATATAAGGATAAGATTAATTAGGAAGATTTAAGATACAATGACACCAGCAGATTTCATAAGAGAGTTTGCAATCGCTCTAGCTACATTGTCAAGTGTTTTGTTTCTAAAATCAGCCAATGTCGTATTATTCGATGCAGATACTTTATAAAGATCAATAAAATTCTAAACTCTTCTTTCGTACTCAAATTATTTAATACTTCTAAGTTCTCTTCGCTAATGGAAGCGTTACTTGTAATACTACCAAAGATATCCACATTTATTATATATAAACTTCCAGATCATTTAACAGCAAGTAGAATAGTGATACGAACTCCACCAAAATCAATCAAATCACCGTTCTCATTACGAATTGAAACTTCAATGGTGTTAAATTTATTGCGCTGTACTGGGAAAATATCTCTTTTGAGGGCTCATTTCTCGATATATCTCTAAACTGCATTTATTCTACGTGTTGCGAATAAATCTGTTTCATTGTGTTTTAAAATCATACCTTCGGCTAAATTACACTGAATATTTATAGTATCAAATGGATGAATCTTTGGTGACTTATCCCCAACGTATTCATGTTTTCTGAGGTAAATTTTTCTTACTAAAACCTAAAGTAAAACCTAAAACATAAAACAATATTAATGACAACTAAGGTAACGTCACTACTTTAGCTTGATATTTTTACTCTATTTTACCTTCTATTTTTGGTAAATTTTGCTCTATGTCCAAACTACTGACGAAAAGCTTTTTAATTGATCCAATGTATTCTTCTAATTCTTTTAAATTATGTTGACCAGGTGGAACTGGTTTGGTATCAAAAATGTACCAATTCTCTGCTAGTAGGATCCCCGTACTGTATACTAACAGTTAATTTATTTTTTCTGTAATGTTTGGTATGTTTATATGGAATATGTTTCTGCGAGAGCTATTTCTAAATTGGTTTCAAATGAATAGTGCAGAGACGTGCTTATTACAGATGAATAACCATTTAAATCAATACTTTCATTTATTATATAATAAAAAATAAAATGGAAATGGATAATTTGGATATTAAAGTAAGGTTAAGAGAACAAATAACGAAGAGAAATAGGAATGGTGAAATACTTCTTGATTTTATAAGAGGTTTGGTAGTGGGATCTAGTGGATGCGGAAAAACGACGTTAATGATTGATAATTTCTTGCCGACACCTGACTGGGCAAATATTGAAATGTTTATTCCTAATGTTTCAATGAACCTAAATATCAACAACTAATACAACTTTTTGAGATATAGAATGTGATATTAATGATACAGTAGCAATAGTGAGATAAAACAACCAAGAAATTATTCCAGTAGGTGAATGTGAGAATGATTCGGTGGTAGTGTTTGAGGATTTTATTTTAGAAGCAGAAAACCATGTAAGTAAATATCTTACTCGAGATTGTCATGAAGGTTGAAACTGTTTCTATCTCGCACAAACCTATTCTTAAGTAGGAAAATAATTAGAGATAACTTAACCAATCGTTGTATCTTTAGACCTTACAATGTAAATTTAGAACACATATATGTTGAATTTGTTGGATGTGATATGTCGTTTGAAAAACTATAATCTCTATGCAAAAGTGTTGGAGTGAAGAGCATGGCATCGTAACAATAGATGACCATATAAGTGAATAATGCTAATATAAAAATATTATTAAGTAGTTTGTAAAAGTGTAAGTTAAAACGTAGTTGTTACGATGTAAGGCACTGTGCAGTAGATGAAAAAAATGGGTAATGAATTGTGTAATGCATTGTGTTACTTTGTGTTATGTTCTTTTATTGTCTTCAAATATAAATAAAGGAGATAAATATAAATATAAATAGATTTAAACTTAGATGAACGTGGATGAACGTAGTTGAACATAAATAAACGTGAATGTTACATTGAGTTGTGTTCCGTTCTGTTGTTTTTTATTTTCTTTGTTTTATTTAAGGATGTTTATAGAGCTAAGAAATGTATAAACTTAAGACAGGAACATGTTAAAAGGTTTAAGGAAATTAAGCAGGCTAATCGAAGTAAATATGAGAACTATAAAGAACAAAATCTACCTGTTATTGATGCAATCAAAGGTTTACTACACGATATATGAAAAGTAGCAGAAGAAAATAAAAAATTAATACAAGGGTTAATTCCAGTTGTTCATAAAAATCCGACAATTGAAAATGGAATGGAATGAAATCCTTAAGTTTTACGTCCCACGCTTATGCCGATTAGGCTAAAGGAGGCGGTGATGATGACAGATGAGTGAAATGGTGGAATGAAGAAAGTGGGCGGAAACGGGAGAACCCCGAGAAAACCCACGAGCACGGTGTTTCTCCACCACAAAGTCCACACGGCACGAGCTGTGCGAGAATAGATTCTAGCTTACTAGAGACATCTCCTGTGATACACCTATAACAGAAGAAATAAAACATATAAAAAAGCAAATTAAATCTACATTTTAGTATTCATTGTTGGCAGGATTCCTATTTAGTGGATGAGTGGGTGGAGTTTTCTCAGCAGCAGAAGCAGATATCAATTCTTCACTCTTATCATCTTCTTCACCACACTCACTCTTCCTATCACTTTCACTAAATAATTCAAAATCAGGATCTGTAGCATAATTATCCTGTTCACTTTCATTATCTTATAAAATTCTATAAATTTTACTCACAATAACTCTTTCACGTTCCATTGTGTTCTTAAGTTGCTCAAGAAGTTAAAATTGATGGTGATGGTGTAGTCATTAATAATCAGTCATTACAGAGAAACAAAAGGTTTATTTGAATTACTAATAAAACATAATCCAACCAAGTATAATAATGATTACATTAAATATACAAAATGGCATTAATTGTAATGCTGCATTTCATAACAAAGATCCAAATACAAGGAAACAATGATCTAGTAAAAGCAAAAAATAAAAGAAATATCAAACATATTGGGAATCAACATATAAAAAGACTTTTGCTCCAACACTGACAAAAAAGCAGCGGGAATCAGGATATATAACTAATTACCAAAATAATACCAAAAATGGATGAAGTGAAAAAACTAATTGATCGATTAATAGTTATCGATGGAGAAGGAAAAGCTGGAAACAATAGCTTTTATAATGAGGAAGTAGGTATTACGGATAGCATTAATTATAAACTCTTACAATTTATTCCTAATGATTCAAAGGGTATCTGTTAACTGATAAAGATATTGAATACTCTACCACCAAAATGCTGGAATAATGAGAGGTATGGAAAGGATTACTAAATGATTATTAATAAACTTTAATTTGAGATGCATATTCCAGGGTATTCGTATTGCATTGCAGGTACTAAGATACAAGAAAGGTTAGAAAGAGAAGATACTGGTATAAATCCATTAGCCGAAGCTTGTAAAAACATACAGAAAAAATATAAATACAGCTTGTACACATATTGCTGACAAAAAATAAGAAAATAATGTAGAGGAATGAGCTTTTACTAAAGATACAAACTTGATCACAGAACGTTTACCAGCTTCAGGAACTGCTTTGACTATGAACATAAAATAAAGGTTTGGTTTAGGTTTATAAATATTTAAAGTTTTTAAATATGTATTGTATTTAAATTTTATGGATTCTTTTAATTTTATAAGAAATATATATGTATGAAATTAAATAGTTTTCTACTTATAATTCCTCACGAGGAACTTAAGTAATTAAATATCGATAGCATTTTAACCAAGAAACAAATGAGTTATTACTATTACTATCCAAAAAAGTTTTTAGAAAATATTCCATGTTTGTAATTAATACAAGCAAACATAAATCATTAAGTATAGGTGAAAGAACTAATTTTAAATTGACTGTCAATGTTGAAAGCGATGTTTCAGATAACAGAATTTGTTATGTTGTTATGTTCGGTAAGAATAATTTTGAATAGGATGTACAGAAAGAAAAATGATTGAGAAAACATAATCAATTATATGTTTATTAGATTTGTTTATTTTGTAAATCTTTTTAGAATAATATCAAAAATTCAATTAATAAAATTAATATTCCGGATAACATTCCACGAGAGAATTTAATTGCTTTAATTGAGGGTACTATATTAAATCTTGAGCAATTGTTAACAAGAAACAAAAGGAATGTTAATATATGAAAGTGTCTATACTACCCTTATTACGTTAAAAATTATACTATCAGTTTCTACAGGGTTAATCTGTGTATTTAAAACTGTTACAGTGTATTCAATTATTACAACTACATTTACTTCTGTTTACATGATTTAAGATAGCTTGGAAGAAGGAGTATTATAAAAATATGGTGAATAACATAAAGTGGTGAATAAGTTGTTTAAAGATGAACTTAATGTAGTTATGTTAATGAATGGTTAATAAACAGATGAGAATGTAAGGACTATTGTTAGTAGAATCATGATATACTTAACGAAATTCGAGACTGAGATACAAGAACGAAATATCGTAAAAGGTTGCTAGAGAGAAGTGAGGCGTTAGTATGGGAACTCAGAAAAATTTATTCTTACCATCACATTCAAGGTAATCGTAAAGAACGTTCAGGACCCTAATGAATCGTGTTTGAGTGAATGGCTGCTTGTTTTGTTTAAACTACGACTAGTGGACTGAGTTTAAAATGTCATTGTTTCCCATAAAGAACGAGAGAAGCAGAAGAGATCACTACCAATATACAAACTTGTAATCATGTAAACATATATACAACTTAGGAACTAAGATTTTTTACATAAAAGCCTCAGCTTTTATATATATCATAAAAGTCTATGCGCAGAGCAATTTAGCATTGTAATTATGTAAATGCTTTTGCGCTATCCTTCTGTGCTAAATAATATTACTCAAAATACTGTGGTAAATAATATTAGTTAATCAGGTTTTGACATGCAAGTGGCGTATTTTTAAATGATATCGATGCTGTATAAATTAACTAAACTACTGTTGTAATAATATTGGATAGTGACGGGTGTGTTAAAAGTTCTAGGGGTGCTATGGTCAGTCAGAAGTGGAGGGGATCGTGCGCTTAAAATTTAGTTCCTTATCTACTTGTGACGAAAGCCATTGCAAGAGATATTTCGCTCAATAAGATTACTGAATAATTTAATGAACCATAGACAGCTGTTTGCGCTCTTTCCATGCTTATGTCTTGAATATGAGTATAATATGAATGTTAATGCATTCGGACAAACCGTCAAATCATCTTTCGGCCTAGGTATGAGATACAGAAATGCTGTAAGGATAAAACATTGAAACGTCGTAATTTGGCTATTGTTGAGTCTAGTACTTCGTGTCATTTAAATCCCTCTAAGTAGCCCTGAAAAAGACGAAGAAAAGCCCCGTACATTCTTTCCAGAATCAATTTTGGGTGACCTTCCGTTAGGATAAGCCACATGATGAACTTCAAATCTGGAAAAAGAAACTGCTCATAACCGATATTAGCTCAAAGGTTCGTCTAAAACTATGAAACGCTTGTATGATCTAGTTTTATTTCTGCAACACCCGTTCGGTAGTTTTGTCGATCATAAAATCTTTGAATGATTCGACATGTTCAGGAGACCGTGCATTTGTTCCCGAAAGTTTGGTAAAAAGATGCTTGAGCTGCATGAACTACAGACTTTCAGCTCCAGTCGTTCAGATCCATCAAGGTGTTCCTTCCCAATTGTTCCCGATTCAGTCACCCAAATTCATCAAGGTGTTCGAATTGAAGGGTTCAAGGTCCGGTCGCCCAGAGTCATCTAGGAGTTCAACGTCTCAAAAATGACTCTGTCTTTTGAGTTCTGCATATATAATACTTTAATAAAGATATTGTTCAAATTTGCAGTCGTGAAGATATATTTCAAGAAGTGGCAATTGCAGATACAGGTGATAACGTAACACAAGAGATAGGGATGGAATGGAAAGTATATGTATCATAATAACTTTTATCTTCGTGGAGAAAATCATTAACGTAGACCACAGATTTCAGACAAAGATTATAGTATTTGACAACTCCTATTCATCTTCAATCAGTACGAGTAAAGGAAAGGTTTTTAGAGAAATTTAAAACAAGAAGATCTAGTGCAGAATCTGCTCTTGATGTCGTTTACATATTCTTTGAGAGTATGTTCTCAGAGGCCTGCAGTAATAAATTTATGAAATAGAAATTATGTAAAACTTTTCGTTTTTTACGTTAGGAATATTTCTTTAACCTTTCCAGAAAATTAATGTTGTATCAGTTGGCAGTGTATGGTCTGTTTCGTGTTGTTGCGGAATGGTGACTTCTGAATGACAATATTCGCTTCGATGCAATAATAATTGATGTTTCATAAAAGTAAATGCTCGAAATTAATTATGTGTAATGAAAGCTTTTTAAGGAAAATGGCATATATACCACTTAACTACATTTAAGAAAAAGTATTTTTTCGCTTCCGTTTATTAAAATTTTAGTACTCTGCTTTCTGACGAAAATCCATAGACGAATTATTCGAATTTTTCAAATATTCAAAAATTATTCAATTATTCAAAAATTCGAATATTGTACCAATGCATTCATTTTCGTCTGAAATGTGGCTTGAGAGTGTATACTGCAGCTAGCAGACAATAGCTATACACATAGGAACAGTAGAAACATTTCTGCTGCTGTTATTATAGTAAATCAACTTTGAACCAAGGACCAATACTTTCACTGCTAGCAATTTAACGAAGAGTGTAGATTCAATCCTTCGTCGTGATACATTACGTGTTGTTTGTGGCAAATATTAATACTGTGTTTTGCTATGATAATTAATAGAATAAGCACAGTTTCTACATAAAAAAGTTCGGATTAAACAATACTAACCAAATAACATACATATGAAATATACTCACTTCACCATTACTGACTATATTTTATCCTAGCTATTAAACTTTCTATTACGTGAAATATTTAATTAAATGGTCAATCTTACGTATTAAATCTTGTGTTATTAGAATTGGATTTTAGTGATTCCAATTAGTGGAGTATCTGATCTCTTCCTCATAATGAAACTTTTCACAAAGATTTGAATGTTCAGTTATATATTTATAGGATACTTCAGGTATTCGCATAGTACTCGTATATCAAATGTTTTCTGTATGGTTATAATAAATTAGTTTCTTAATTGGTTTGTTTGCTTCTTTAGCACACATAAAAGACGTATTTTGATTTCTGTAAAGTCTTTGCTATTAATACACATAATAATGCGAAATGTATAGTTGTTCATTGATTCTTCAAAAACGAATTGTAACGAGGTATATCTCTTCATATTGTTAGGCTGAGTTGTAGACGCTTACAATATACTTCATTGATTTGTTAATTTAGTATTTTAGAATAGGTTTGTTTTAATCATATTAATATGTTCTATGTCCATGTATATTATTGAAAATCAAAGCAGTATTGAAGTTGATTGATGTGGGAGTACCAGAACTTATCGGTCCTGATTCATTCATAGACGAAGCAGAGTGTAGTTGTAGGATGTTGACAGGAAGCAATTTGTAACTGCATATAGTTAACGTGAATATGATACACTAACTACAATTAATTTTTGTTTGATGAAATCAATTAATTTACTTTGTCTGCTTACAAATTCAAATGTTTTCCAGGCGACTAATAAAAGTGCTTTACTTTTTGCAGTGAAAAAGAGTTTCTCCGTCTTCACGATTGAGAAAAACATTTGTAGGTTTTCGAAGAAATTTAACAGATTGCCTTACCTAATACCTGGAACGCGTTTCATCTCTTCGACGATCTTCCACACTCATCTTTTTTCTTAAGTATAGGGTCTTTGCTCATATTGTTGTTACCGTACTGTTTAATCCACTAGGAGCTGCTGGTGATATTTGTCTTCAACGGAAGCGCAGAGAAAATGGCGGTTATTCTTATCTTATGTTTACGAAGTTTCTGCAATAAATTAGCTACGCTTATTTGTTCAACTGCGGAAATTGCGGTTATAGTGAGAAATCAACACTACAGCTAACGTCGTGATCATAGTTGATAAAAGACCATAAGAAGTTTTCAAAATTTCACTAGTACTTGTCCACATCGATAGCATATAATCTGAACAAATATTTAACTGACTATTTAGTAAAACAGTTACATATTATTAAAATAATTAATGTTTTTGTATTTCATTCATTTCACTATTGGCCGATTTAAATAGTGTTCAAAATAATTGAGAAAGTAAACCTCAATCAGTTAAACGGCACTTCTATGGCCTTCATACTCTAATTACATTCTCCCAAGAGAAAATTAAATGTAAGCGGTATATTGTTGTGTTTCTGTTTACAATTCTGTATCGCAAAACTGAACGTAAGTCTTCAGTTAACAGATTACATTGATCATCATTGTCAAAATGCTGCCGATGAAGTAAGGCTCCCTACTGTAAATGCATGATATCTTAATATAAGGAAAGTAATATATTGTTTTTGAATTGCCAGGAGTACGCATTTTTTGTAGATTTACAAAACAACATTAAAATAAACCCAGAACACTAAATTCATTTAACAAATTGGACATCATCAGATAAGCATACGTACCTCAGATTTAGAGGGCACAGACATTTCAACGAATTGTACTTGTTTATCACTACTCTCAAAAGACTGATTTCGAATTTTCTCTCTAGCAATTTCATAGCCGTGACTAGAAAAAAGTAAATATATTTCGTTCATATAATTTTAAGCATTGCAGATATTCTTAAGAGTAATTAGTACATAGTGTTTAGTATGTAGAATGCAGCAAAATAATAGGAGTATGAGGAGGAATCATTCCGATTTGGTAAATGTTGATTTGCTGAAAATGATTGCTAGCACTGCATTCAGAACTAAAACAGACCAAAAACGGGTGTTTAGTGGTGACCGTATAAAGGGTGGGGGATAAGTTATTTAAAAATTCGAAGATGGAACGTAGAAAATATCTAGAAATGGCATGTTAATTTTGAAATGAGCAGAGAAATTGAGGTCAAATTTTGGATATGTAGGCGTAATGTGAATCAAAGGAGGCGTAATATGAATCAAGGGAGATATCTGAAAAGCCGCCAAGTTGGACTTAGCACTAGATAATATACGGGGAAGGGGTTATGTGACTTATGGCTCTTGATGCACAACGTCTATTGAAATGAATAGTGGTTAATACAGTGTGGGACTTCTGTAACAAGAGGACTTCACGCTATGGCAGTGTATCAATGCTGTCGTAAAGGTGACGTGAATGTGGAACTAGACATCCTGTAGTACAGTCCATCAGCACGTTGTACGCGTGACGGGTGCGATAGATAGAATCAAGAACATCAAGAAGAATGTTTACAATGTGTATCGGAATTAAAAGTGTTTCCACTGGATGATTACTGGCTTGGTACCTTGCACACAGATAAATGTCCCATTCAGATTTCTTATACGATGACCCCGTCCAACTAAATGTACCCATTATAATACTGGTGACTCTTCTCAAAACTAGTTACATACAATTGGTAATTGAAACACTGTTCACATTACGCCTATTTAGTGGAGTTCTACATGCATTCTTCATATTTAATATTTGACCTCAATTCCACTATTCGTTTCAAAACGTTCTATCTTCTCAATTTGACTTTATTTCCATTCCGTATAGGATGGAATCTCCCATTCCGTATAGGATCTGCCAATAAACACCCTCTTTTTATATGTATCTTTTGATGTTGAATCCAGTGCCAGCAATCATTTTCAGAAACTGAATTCACCAAATTGGAATTGTTCCTAGTGCGTTTGGATTTGTCACTAATATAAGTTGTCGTGCAAGAACCTAAATATATAAGTAAAATTAAATCGACAAATATAGAACTCAAATACATTTTAAAAAGATTTTGGATATATTACTTTACACACTAATTAAATGCATGTTTCATAATTCTCTGTTATAACAATTCAAGAAAAGGATAAAATATGGTTATCAATCGTTCCGGTAGTTACATTTGGAACCCAGAAAGTGCGTATTGTATAATTCACCGGATATTTCGAAATTTATAATGCATGTTTTGAATTACGAGATGAAAAAAGAACTTTATCTGAACACTATGGAATGTAAATCGGAAATCAGTATTCCTTATATGTTTTTCCATTACGTATTTGTATCAATCTTAGTATGAGCATAAATAGAATAATTATTATGAAATTACACATGTTCTCCACAACTTTCCTACAATAAAAGTAAGGTTAGGGTGTACAATAGGCATCATATTACGATTCAAGAAGAGCATTATGTATGATAGTATGCGTGAACACCTTAAAATCGATTTAGTTAAACTAGTTGCTAGTATAATAGGTGTTCGTGTAATTGTAATTGAATGGCTTTTATAGAAATTTGATTTCAGAAAGCAAAATATTGTACCAAGATACTCAGTGGTTTGTTAAGAAGTATTTACAGGTAATACTGTGGAGGTTAAGTGTGCAATTCTGTAATAATTGTGCATTTCTGAAAAAGAGGTGAAACTTTCAGCGATACATGTTAAAACCTGGCGGAAGAAATCTATAAGTAGGGCCAAAAGTTTTTCGCAGTTATATTGGAAAATGGCCGCCATCTTTAAAAGTGAGGTCATTTCACAATGTCCATTACAAGTAGCTACTGTTGCAACACTATCTACCCGGATTCAATGATTAATATGTCACTCTCTTCAGAGTGTAAGAGGCTTTCAAAATACATTATAGACCATTTCCGTATAATGTAAAAAGAAGAGGAAGTTTGGAGGAAACCAGGAATGTACACTGATGTACCTTAATGTACCCTGAAAAATATATTGGGGTATTGGTAATGAATTTTTCAAATATCATTCGGATATTATTCCTAGTAAAGTAGTGAAAAATAATCTTCCAATCTTCTTAATTTTACAATTGTACATTAGGATGGGTATTTTGATACCCTTTATTTTGAACTCCTGAGACACAAAGAGAAATTATTCATAACATTTCGTTTGTTCATATTTCATTAAATTTTGCATTTTTTCTACTTCATCTTATTTTTTACTCAAACACAACAAACGGCTTCGCTCCTCTTCGACACGTTAGCATTATAACTGGAAAAAGTATTAGAGACTAAAAAATCTTTTAAAATTACAGGTAAAACTAATATAATGTAACACACCACACTAAATATCAGTCTCAACGTACTCACATCATCATCACTACTGTCAACGAAAGTAAGAAGGTGGAATTATTCACTTTCATTTTCGCAGTCAGTACACTTGCAAAGCATTGTACCCCGGTTTGTAAACTTTTGCCTTTGCACCGACCACTTTTGGCACAAATAACTAAATAATTCCCTGCATGCATGAGCTGCTACATGAAGAAATGTTCATGTTGCTTTCCAGCTTCCAACTTCATTTCTGTGCCAACCCCAACGGCATGGATCACGGAAGGTATGTTGTTTAACCAAGCACTGACCCCAACAATGGTCAACTTGATAAGCAGTCCTCAAGACACGTTCAATAAACTTGCTTTTGTTGGTGGCACTCTTTCCATAGAAAGTACTTTCTTTATGAAGAACTTTTTCCTGCACTTTTCATTAACTGTGTTATGACGACTTATCATCCATCAAACAACATTTTTTCAACTACGTCCAGGAAAACTTCAATTTCTGAAGGTGGCTACGTCAAAATACGGACGTCTATGTGATCTCCGGGAGATTTATATATGTTTCGCAAGAGTTTTTTTTCATAGCAAGCAAACTATCAACTTGTGTGCAATCCGACAATATATATAAAAATGGAAGATGTCACCGACCCCAAGCCCATTTTATCAAATTTAAAAGAGATTGGAAGGGACATAGTTGATTTTGAACTTTATTAACCAAGCCCCGTATATGAATGAACAATCTTGAAGCTTCTTTCGTCAGTTTGGTATGTTTTTGTACATGTGTTAGTAAGCCTAGCTTCGACTCTACGGCCGTATATGGTTAAACGGCAGTGGAACTGATCCCATGATCGCAGTATTTTTGGTGACTGTTTCTTTCTGTCTGATTTTCGGGACTCTCATCCGTCACCCAAGCACTGTCATAGCTCAGAGTTAATTGGATGATAATTCTGGTTCCGATGCTATAAGTAAAAATCGGAATTTTCCCGGCTCGCTATATGAAAGATATAGTTATCCAAAAGAACCTTCAGTGCTGTGCACGAATTTTTGGACGTGAGGCCAGTGCGGTCGTCGCTCAGAAAAGCACTCAAGAAAGCGCGCGGGGCTCATTGTTCTAAAGTGGATATACGGTATTTCCCTATGTGCGCTTCCCTGTATGGGTCGAGCTTCGCAAGTTAAATTGCTGTTTTGCATATGCGAGAGTGAACTTTTTAGTTTAGTACCAGTGATTGTACGATCCTTATATACGCTTCGGTATTATTTTGTATTGTTATATTTTTGAATAACAGTATGTGAGCAAAAAGTCTTTCCAAGCCAAATTTAAAGTGCTGAACGGGAGAGTAGCAACATTACAGTGTGGAGAGATCTGGATTATTGCTTACGGAATTTAGCAACATACTTTTGGAAGTATTCAGGCTGCGGCACAGGAACCAGGACCACGACGGCATCAGCAGCGAATGAATTGACCGGTAGAAGAGCATTGTGAATGAAGCCAGGTATGAATTGTTAAACATGCTTTAAAAAGCCACCACAATTCTTTTAAAATTATGATTGAAAAAGGCCGTAAAAATTACAAAGTTTGTTTGTACGAAAGTTTCAATGTTATTTGAATGTAATATCAATATTACTAAATGTCATTACATGCATAATATATTTTTAAATCAAGTTTCGTCATTGGCATGTGAAAATGATCTTTAATTTGTTGCGCATGCTTATGCTTGTTTACAAGCACACATTTTCATTATATGGTACTTATGTCCCCGACTTCCGCTTCCAAGCTCCGGTTTGGCGAAGATATAAGTTTTGGTGAGATCGTGATTCGTCGAGGCATAGTTGGGACCGAAACAATAAAGGGAGAGAGAGAGAGAAGAAAACGAATTAGGTACAGAAAGAATAAGATAAAACGGAGTGTTGTTTACACTACACAGTACATTCTAACCACCACGTAAACCACGATCTCAAAGGGAAGTACCTTTTTCGATTCTAAGCTTGGTCATGTCACGGAAATCCACTGGAAGCCATCTGGAATAGTTTTTTAATAGAAAAGAAGCACGAACTAATATTATCACAGACTTCACACAGAGGTCAAAGTTGGAGCTTCAGATTGATGTCAAAACTTCCAAAAATGCTTCCTCTAGTTCATTCACTGTACTCCAATATAAGAAATTTGGGTTTCTTTTGCAATTGGTTAACACCATTGCTCAAACGTAAGAGAATCAGCAGTACCATGTTTTTCTTCGTGCTTATTAATATATCGTATAAAATTGTTTTCTCAAGATAAACAGGGCGCATGATATTAACTGGAGTGCATACCTTGCCCTTGTAATATGATGCACTTTGTAAGACTGAGCCCTATCCGAAGATGTTAACCCAGAGTCAGTGATACATTTAGCCCATCAGCTTCCATCTTAAATATCTACAAGCACATTCATGACAGCCTTCTCGAAATGCAGGTTCCCAATCATCACTACATACCTGTCTTCATCAAACTTTCCTAGAAATGTCCACTGAATACGTTTTGGAATAGCCTACAGGGGAACATCACAAGTAATACTTGGTGTTTGTCTTTCATTTAGATAATTTACATAATCCGCTACTACTAACGTTGAATGTGTTATCATAACAGGAGAACGCGCAGTGTCTGGAAGCATAGGTAGTAATCCACAATGAGATAAGTGCTTTTTCTTTAGCAAAATGAAATGGAACCTTTAAGTTTTACGTTCCACGGTTATACCGGTTCGGCTAAAGGAGACGGGGATGATATGAGATGAGTGAAATGGTTGAATGAAGAAAGTGGGAGGAAACGGGAGAATCCCGAGAAAATCCACAACCATGTGTTTTTCTTTACTGTCTTCCAAAAGTGGTCTAGTATAATATGCTTCCCCCTAGATACATTATACAAGTTTTTGTGCAATTTTTGAGATCTCACACCCTACATGTTGAAGCCACTTTTTGTCTGTTGTGAAGAATCATACTAAATATAACTGATAAGTGTTGGTTATCACATTTTTAGTGGTAACCAGTTAGTAGTTTTTTTGAAAAATTATTTTAACTATTGTACATGTTTCAGGAAGATGTGGGACTTTTCTGGAATCTGATTCCTCTCTAAACGTTACTTGTGGTATATCAATTTGGTCTCTACCTTCTACAAAATGCTGTTGAAGTGAAATCGAAGTCCCATGGAAAGAGCTAACAGACGTTGCGGATATTATCAATGACAGTTGTGGTAAATATTCTTCCTACTTCTTCAAAATACTCACATGAATTTCCACTGAGATCAGACGAAATTTGTAATACTATCATACGATATTCCTATTTCGAACGTACGGAGCTTGTCAACTAAATCCCTCCTTTCATGTTTTAGATTGTATTTTCATGGATATTTAAAGGAGAAACTGTTTTTTTTTCTATAAAATTCGTGACGCATCTTATCATTTGAAGGGATACTAGTTTTCATGTTGTGGCTGGTAATTCCATTTTCTGCTACCGACGATACAGCCAAACCTATCACTTCTTTCACCTGTTCATATTAAACAATGTGCAAAGTTCAAAATTCGCGACGCACCAACTACTTTCTGATATTCATTGCGCGTAATTCATGCAAAACCTATTACTCGTGCTTTTGAAAGACTTTTAGTGCTTTTATATAATACCTACAATAGTACTGTTGATCTATGATGAAATAGTTTTTAAATAAAAGATTCGAAAAATAATGCAAATGATCCGATACCTTAATTTATCATACGTGTTTACATTGTGCCAAATTAAGTAGCAATGGGTGGTTTGGATACTGCACATCGTATGAATGTGTTCTGGAAACAGGGTGGAGTGTTTTTCTTTTCCCTCTCGACAATGCGATTAATAACGTCATAGTTAACTCTTCTAAATTAATGCTAAAAGGTGATAATTTGTGCTCGCAAACAAAATTGAAAAATTATTTTCTTACAAAGTACCATGTATGATATTGGAATGGTGTTTGGCAGGACCATTTCCAATACCACAATGTATTATTTAGGGTACATTCATGTATCGAACGCGCATCTGGGACCGATTAAAAGACCCAAACCTTTAGAGAAGGTTTACAGTTATATTTGCAGAAATATTTTCAGTTTCTCGAAAATTTCCCTCTTTCCATACTTTACAGGGCATAGACAGAATTGTAATTGAAAAATTGTATTATTTTAAAGAAAATAACTTACAAGCCATGAAAGGCGTCAGAATATAAATTTATCTAGAAATTTTAGATCCCAATTTTCCATATTAGTGTACATTTTCTAGTTCGAAACAGGATTAGGATTTTTTTGCCATGACATTATGTATAGTATTCTAGTGTTTTTGGCAAACAGATTCCCATAGCCCCATTGTATTATTTCAGGGAACATTGGAGTCGCACACACTCATTTGGAGCCGCTCTACGGGGACCAAACTTCCGAAAAGGATATTTTTTAAACAAAAAATCCCGATTTCCACCAAATTTTCCGTTCCTTGTGCGTAATACGGACATGCGCTATCTTGCATTAAAACGTCTGTTTTATTCTGAAGGCAATGACGTATTAACCAAGAAATTCGGATGAATAGTGTTGAAACAGTTGCTACCTTAAATGGATATTCTGAAAAAGAGCACAATTTTTCAAGGTGGCTTACATCCTCCAATGACACACAATCTTTACTTATCGTCTCTGCTATGAAGGATTTTTGGTTTTCTGTTTTTAATATTCTGGATATACAAATCATTGTATCAGATTCACAAAATAACTTATAATAGAAATTTTATTATAAAACTAATGACTATACTTTAGATGTTGGTGGTTTCTACAAACTACCGATTTCAATGTTTTATACATTTTTGCTTATTCATTCTATTTATATTAAAATTGATTTTTTTTTCAATTGAGCTAGTGTATATATACAAGGGAAAAGTATTGTAGGTGTTTTAGTATAACAGAAAGTCATTTCTAATATTATCTAATGAATTGAAAGGTAAACACTTTATCATGTTTTCACTACCTGAGATTACAAATTAAGGAAATACGTATGCTATTCACAACTGATTCTCTTGCAAAACAAGTTAAACGCATCGAAATATAAATTTGCCTTTCCTATTACGTGAAATAAGCGTAATTCAAAACTGTATAGCATAGCAGCCAAATACACCTCTTTTGATGAAAAAACTACAAAAAAGGAGTTCAAACTTTAAATATTATTTTTTTTATCATCTTACAATAATATGAAGCATTTTCTACATGCTAGAAAACGTCTTAAAGTAAATGGTTTTCAAGTAAAATCTCCAAATAATATTACACTAGTAGTTATGTTACTAGTAATATGCAAAGATCAATAACGACAATATGAGGTTGATGATTCACCAGATTTTGCAAGCACTATTATATAAATATTAAGTACTGACTTTTACAGATATTGTATTTTGAAGTAATTACTTCCAGATATTTTGAATATAGGCTAAACATTACGAGAAATAACAATTTTTGAGTATATTCTTTCATTCTGTACAAGTTTTAGGTATGACACATTAACACAACTTTAGAAAATAATATGATATGCTAGGAACCAATTTTACAACAAAATTGAATCGAGGTTTCGGAAAATAATTTATGTATGGAAGGCAAACAAGTTGTGATGACGAGCATTCTTACCAGTTTCTGTTATCTCACGAGTTATTTCATTTACCAAATATCCTTCAATAGAATTTCATTTTATAAATGAACAACGTTAATGTTTACATTCACGAAACTTTATTTATTACTTTGCGGCCCCTTACCTTGCAATTGTTGGTAACGCAGAGTTGAAAGTTATGCATAAACCATATTTAGTATTTACAAACTCAGCTTGAATGCTATTCGATATATTTTCCATAGGAGCCAAAGACGTTCTCGGAGTCATTCTCGCCTAAGGTAACAAATGATTAAATGAATATTTAAAGTAATATTTTTAATAAGGCCTAGACATTACAATAAATAATTTTCAAATGTTAAAATACATGTTAATGCACATAATTTAGAGAATATAAATTCCCACGTTGAGCGGGATTATTCAAGTAGTATTTTACCGATGTAACCATTTAGAATAACTTCAAAATCAGGCTGATGGATTCAATCAGACCTGCGTAAATTATTATAAGGTGAAAAGTAATGTAACTGTTGTGCAATATACGTTTGTAAATTGCAAGAAAAGTAACTTCAAATTCTTCACTGCAATCCCAGTTGTACCTAACTGTGGAGAAAGCTAGTATGAATTAGGAAAGCATTTATTTTAAACGTAAAAAGGAGATAAGACAGGATTTGAAATATAATGTAATTTAATTGAATAGCTTGTCAACGTGATGTTTATGAGTCCAAATCTTGCAGAAGGATAATTTTGATTTTTTACTGCTCTCTACGAGGGTAAGAATATTTCTCTGAATGTTTCTTTTGTAAATTATTTTTAAAATTAATATCAGGAGTAAAATACGATATTATACGATATTTTATGGTTGAGAAGGAAATAATAAGTATCTTTGCTTTTCCATCATCATATTCTGATCGTAACAAAATCAGATAATATGTTTTTCTTCAGAAATAATGTACTTATTTTTCCTATTACACTAATATTTTTGAAATCTTACTTTCTCTGTGAATGAATGAAGCAATTATGTAATGTGCATAGTGTAAACCTTTGTATGCTACCTATTTCCAGAGTGGATGCTTGCTTCGAATTAAACCGGACTATTTTCTCACATTTCACTGAAAAATGAATCCCCTATTATATAAATGTGGTGTTAGTAATGTACAATGTGCTCCAGTTAATAAATCGGGTGACCAAGCTAACTCAATGACAAACGTAACACAGAAAATCGAAAAGAAACGTAATACTAATATCGAATACACGTACTTACGAATTGGTAATATTTTTACTATATAAAGTTATACACACCTGATTTCTGAGTCTGTAGGGCTGGCTTCTATGGCAGATTACCTTATTACACGTGACAAATGGCAATAATTGATGCACTCCTTGAATTCTGTCCTTGGCTCTTTCCTTGTCCCAGCCCAGCTCCGATTGATCTGAGCGACAGTTAGACCCATTGTTGCTTAGTCCAGTGGCATAGTCAAAGACATATCGTAGGGAGCTAATAGTTGCCTGTCGAAGTATCACAAACACAACTCTACATACTCAAACACACGGATACACATAAGTAATATTGTCTAAGGAAAACTGTAATTCGAAATACGATGCATGTATGATCAGAATTTATTATCGAAGTGGAA
>NW_027657482.1:0-27215 GCF_964235325.1 Thermobia domestica | reverse complement strand
AAGATCAGTTACACGATACCCTCTTTGCAGTTGTATGCTATTTATAAATGATATACATATTCAAAGTACTTTTTTCTTTCTTGTATAAGACATTATACTACACTTCTCAGTATTTAAAAGTATCTTGTTCATTTTCCACCAATTAGAAAGTGCATTAATATCATTTTGCAAACTGATACAGTCCCACCCCAGAACGTATAACACGGTAAAACTTGAAATCATCTCCATATATCAGCCTTTGTGACTTTATTACATTAGGTGAATCATTAGTGTATAACAAAAACAGTAAACGTCCTAAGTCTGAACACTACAGTACACCTGAATTAATTACAAATGCAGAAGTAAGAAAACTTCTGTAGTGTACATAATGTCTGCGTTCACGGAAATATGACGATGGAAATTGACGTAGGGTAGTGACAGAAGGTTGGGAATCAGAGTAGGCGAATTAATGCAGAAAGTAGTATTGTGTTGAAGGCATAAATCGATTTGTAATAGTAGCTAAGAGGATAGTCTGAGTAAATAAGATGAATTAAAATATTCATATAGATAATTGATACTTGATGATGAAATAGAAAGAAAATGTATAAAATCAATTTAACAAGATTGAGAAAGTACAGTGAATGGTAGATTTTGCAAGAGAACTGTAAATTTAAAAGCATATCTCGAAAGAAGATAGAAGAATAAAACAAGATAGAGTAGAAGTAAATAGGCTATAGTTTCGGTAGACATAACTGTAGAAGAATTAGCTAAAATCTACATCGAGATCGGTTTAGAATATAAAGCTACATAAGTGAAGAATTAAAGGTTTAAAGCTTGCTGAGGAGAATATCATGATTTATTAAAGTCTGGATAAATTGTGTCTACTTGATTTTTATTTTCAATTTCTGTTGATAATAAGTGACTGAGCTCAACAAAATTAGTTGCTGTTGTTTTTCTCTGTAGAAAATAGCGCTGACTGTGAAATAATTGGATAAACGTCAGAATCTATATTTTCTGAATAATAATTTCAAATATCTTTGCGCATAGGTTATTACAATTGGTCTGTAGCTTTATATATCAGTATTATTTCTGTTAATCTTGTGAATTGGCCAAATACATATAAGCAACTTTCCATAAAGTTGAAAAGAGAGAATTGGTTAATAACTTATTAAATATCGTCTGTAATGAATATTTTAGTGATTGGGAGTAACCCTTAATAATAGATGGGTGGATTTTGTCAAGTGCTGGAGAGGTTTGAAACATAAGTCTTTCGATACAGTCTATGACCTCTTCCACTTCAACGTGAGTACATGTAAACTGATTAAGCAGATCAGAATTAACATAATTTCATAAAGACTCAAGATCATACTCAGATTTTTATATGAGACTAGAAAGTGCTGCATAAATGCATTAGCAACATGTGTTTCTGTATTTAACTGACATCCTTCGTAAGTAATGAATCCATATTTACACACTTCTTGCATGTGATTACCAGTTTGCCATATCCCTTCTTGAGCCTGAGAGGTAAAAAAACCGGCCACCATAACCCAGTAAAATTTGGTTAGAAGGAACATTATCTTAGTGATCCAAGCAGATTGCGACCAAAGTTTTGCAGGTAGATAGATACTACATACGAAAAAAGTCAATAAGGATTACTGTGGAAAAATTGCTTGGAAGCAAAAGCCCTTATCCAAACATTCGATCGATGCCAAGAGCATAGAAAGAAGTAGATCGAAGCAAATGATTTATAAATATATAAATCAGAAAAATGGATTTATCAGAAAAATGGAATGCAATGATCATTAAAATGGAAACACCTGTAGTTGGCAACACGTCAGATGTATGGGTTGGCAGTGGTGTCGTGGCGCCCGCAGCGCCGGACCGCTGGTGGTGGTGTGTTAGGTCGGTCTCCATACTACGTCAGGCGCAGTGGAACAGCAGTGTCCAGTGGCTGCAGCAGACGGAGGTAGTGTAAAGTGGGAGACCTCTCAGATTTTCAAAGAGGGCAAATTGTTGGTGTCTGGTTATGTGGAGTGAGTGTGACGACAGTGGCTACTGTGTTAGGTGTGTCGCGTGGGACAGTGTCGAAGGTGATGACGGCCTACACAACACACGGGAAAACCACATCGGGGAAGTGGAACAGTGGGCGGAAGAAGATCATAAGTGACAGGTCACGCCGGGTATTAAAGCACATTGTCACGCAGAACCGTCGTGCCACTGCGGAGCAAGTGACGGAGGAACTCAATCAGCACCTCCCCCACCCTGTTTCGGCAATCACAGTCCGCCGCGAATTACATGACATGAACTTAAGGGGTCGTGTTGCACGGGCCAAATCGCTCATCAGGGACCATAACGCTTTCGCACGCCGCAAATGGTGCCGCGACCATGCAACTAGGACCGTTGAGGACTGGAAACGTGTGATATGGTCGGATGAGTCATCCTTCAGCCTATTCCCAACCACGGGCCGTGTTTATGTGTGGAGAACGCCCAAAGAAGCTTATGATCTGCAGTGTCTCATGTGAAACATGGCGGCGGCTCGGTGATGCTGTGGGCCGCCATATCATGGTTTTCATTGGGTCCTGAGGTGACACTTAGCGGACGAATCACTGCCAACGATTATGTCGCAATTTTAGGAGACCACTTGCATCCTATGGTCCGGATGTTGTTCGCGGACAATGACGCCATCTTCCAGGATGATAATGCACCCATTCACACAGCTGGCGTTGTTGCAGCGTGGTTTGTTGAACATCGGGATGAAGTTCAACACTTCCCCTGGCCCGCCCAATCCCCAGATCTCAACATAATTGAACATCTGTGGTCCGTCTTGGAAACACGACTCCGGCGACGATTTCCACCTCCATCCTCTCTCACAGAACTGGCCGATGCCCTGCACGAGGAATGGTGTAAAATTCCACTTGCTGCACGACCATATGCAAGGATACAGGAATATATCCTCGATGTGAAAAATATGTTGAATTTTAGCCAAAATATTTATTGGATTATTTTGAAACAAGAAGAAAAGTGGTAATAGCACGCGGCACACGATTTTTCTGTATGGATTCAGCACAGCATATGCAGGATAGATTTCAGTTGTTTCTTCTTCTACTGCAACGAGAAGTAGCAAAAAAGTAGTAGAACATTTTGGTTTCAATATTACTAAGATTTTACTTAAAAATATATATATATTGGTTCATCGCCACATGAGCATATTCCATCTTCCATATTATTCCTCTACTTCAGCCAGAAATTATAGATTTGTTTCATTACTTTGTGTAGTTTGGGAATCTACTGTAGTTTTACAAGTGTTAAATGGAACTCATTTAAATTCAGCTTCATTTAGACTTGTTATTGAATTCTGTTTTTGTTCTGTCATATTATACAAATTTTTGAATTCTTCAATTATTTATTATTTTAAATTGTTACTTTAATGAAACTGTGTATACGCAGCCTCTATTTTTGCATGTGTACACACACATTTGAAAGCGCTGCACTTGTCGATCTTTTATGGTTTTAGTCGCACAGACAGATACATTGAACATGAAAATTCAAGTGTGTTTGATTAATAATTAACGAACGGGAAGAAACACAATCGAACGAAGTGGGTCACATTTATCATTTAGTATTTAAAAGAGGACATTAGCAGACTGCAACGATTAGAGGAAACCATTATAGTTCTGTCTATGGTTTTGAGTGTGAGCAGCTTTTCAGCTGGTCCAGATATTTAGGTGGCTTTCCAGAATAACGTTGATACAACGTTGGTAGAAATTAAATATTTAAGATTCAGTTAAAAAAGAAAAAGAAAGAAAGAATAAAAGTAATAAAACTGAAGGGAGGAAAAAAACTTCGTTTTCAAATGGAATCCGGAAATAAAAGAGGGTTTTACATGCACGCCGGAAATGAGTGTAAGATTTTTATTTTTTAATTTTTTTTTTTCATAAGTAGTATAAAATGAAGACACAGAGTTGACGAGGAACAATGGTTTGCTTCTGACATTTCAAAGAATTTGCGTTGACCTTCGTAGTTGCATTATAATGTCAATATAGTGAATTGTCCTACATGTAACGAAATGAAGAAAACATAATCATGTAACGAAATGAAGAAAACATAATTGCAATCTGAATTAAGCTTACCTTATTCGTAACAGTTTCGCAATGAGTGTCCTTCTTGTTGCAGAATGTATAATCTGCGTGGTTCACGATTTTGATTTGAGTACTTTCCCCAAATACGAACCAGAATAGACATCACTGGTCAATTTAATAACTTGCACGCCTTTGATGCACGTGGTCCTGGATTTGATTCCCGGTGTAAGAGCTCTGAACGCGTTACGGTGGCTCGAATTCCACCTTAAACAGTAGGTCTACGTTCCAAATAGTCTCTTTGAAGCTCCCTCCTTCCCCCTAAAGTTGTGAGCCAAAAAGTTCTGTATAGCGTACGGTCTCTTCTAAACTATAGTCTCTTTGATAAAAATCACTTTGAATTATGTCAAGTCAACGGTGTAGATTTGTGTACCGGACAAACACATCCACATACACACTCACTCACTCACACACAAACACACACACACACACACACACATAAACGAACCTTCATATTTATATATATATTTGCCGGTATGGTATCCCATTGGGAACAATTGAAAACCTTGGAAGGAATTTCCACTGTAAAACTTTAGGAAACTATAGCTTTTTATTCTTTGTACATAAAGTTATTTAATATGTATGTGTGTGAATATATGTATATATGAATATATATATATATGAATATATCAAATTCAAATAGCACAGCATGTCTTGTGATTTTATGGAAACATTATCAAGTGTTACACATTACGTTCTTGCACCAATCCTTCCAGTTAGAATATGGTACAGATATTTCACGTATATTTACGTTGAGAATATCAATAATAAATTAAGCACAGTATTAAGTTTAAGTTAATTGAATTGAATATGTATTGCGGTGTTTCCTCAACAAATGTCGTCAGTACTTTCATGATTGAAACATGCGACTTATGTTATAGTTCAATGTTCTGTTATTATATTGCAATGCGTGATGAAGAACTGATATTAGATTATGTGTTCAAAGTGTTGTTCCTTAGCATTAATACACTAGCGATGCCGCTAAACTGTTGCACGAACTGCCGACTGCAACGAGCAAAGTTTGATATCTGCACAGGAACGTTTGATGCCTACTCATAGGTCATGTAGTGTACGAAACTTTTGTCCACTGACAGTTCTCCCATAAGTAAAATCTTAAAGAGTCAGGTGTGAGGAACGTAGGGGGATACTTGACTAACCCTTATCGATCTATCCATTGAGAAACTGCCTGACGAGATAATGGGGTGGAGTACTATCTTGTTGGAGATAAAACCTTTCGTCTTCATAAAGGCCTCTAATGGCAGGCAAAATGGATGTCTCTAGCATCTGCATGTACTCCTCACCGGTCATTGTGCTGTCAAAGAAGAACTCTCGATCAAACGACGATAAGACAATCCACAGCACACATTCACCCGGTAAATTCACGGCTTTGTCCCCGTGGATTTTCGGATTTACAATGAATCAGTAGACTCAAATTTATCAATTTACTGTGCCATTGAGTTTGAATGTGCCCTTTCAGCAGACCATATGATCATCTGTACAAACGTTTCGTTGTTGTCCACCATGTTGCAGTACTTGCAGTACTCCTTGCAAGAGCACTGCATCTATGATCTGGGTTGTTCTCGTTTATTGCTTGCAGCAATCTTGGAAAGTAGACCTTCCCCTTCGCAGCTCTCAAAATACGGCAAATACTTGCACTAGTCATACCAGTTTCATGGGCACACTGTACCACAGACTTCTGTGGTGAGTGAGTAAATTGCAACATAGTATGAAAATTAGTAGAACTTGTTGCTAGTGACAGGTCGTCCAGGACGGTTTTTGTGCCATCTGTAACACAACAGTCGGCTTTAAATTTATCGTGAATCAGACAATTGTTTAACGTGTGTCGGTGGTTGTGTTCCAAATTCATTCCTCTATTGTCGTTGTACCTTGTTCATGGTTTCGTACTTCATGTACCACCTCAAGACTGCCTTACTTTCTTCGAATGTCAGCCTTGCAGCCATGTTGCCCCACTCACACCTACACAAAAGAAGAAATCGAAACCATTATTAGGGTACAACGTAATAACATAACATCAAACATTAAATTATAACATTACCAAAAATGAAACATTTCCGTCAATACATTTCGTAATTATTCGCAATTAAACCGTGTTTACATTTCTTTTACTGTAAGTTTCCATAAAGCATCCCAGTTTTTTTAGTCAAAAGATATGAGAACCTTAGACAACAGTCAAGTAGTAATTCCACAATGAAAATGTTCTCACCATACCAAAAACATCACACACAGTATAGCTGGTTCACTATAATACACATGATTTTAAATTAAATACCGCATTCTTTGTTTTTTTGTTTAGGGGATTAAAAAAACGTTCAATATGTCGATTAACAAGAATATATTGAAATAGAGCTTCCAAAAAAGAGAGAATTAAACGTTTATAAAAACGTATTTGGCTTCAATTCAAACCCAAACAATAATAATATTGTCTCATGTTAACCAACCCTTCCCACTCCCACTGCTGTTTCTTTTTTTTTTTTTCAGGAGTTATGCTGTTTAGAGGTATATTCATTTTCTATTTCTTTTCCCACCCCTATATATATATATATATATATATATATATATATATATGTATTTTTTGTTTGTTTTAATTAACGGATATGCTCGTACACAGCTGTGAACTCCTGTTATTGAAACTGACTCCAGAGTGCGTATACATATTAAACAATTACGTTCACTCATATACCGCTACCATCAACCAGCAAATGTAAATTCTATAACACCATATGACACAGAAAACAAATATATATGTACACGAACACACACACACACACACACACATATATATATATATATATATATATATATATATATATATATATATATATATATATATATATATATATATATATATATACTATTTTGTATATTTGTGTATATATTTGAGTATGTGTACTTTTCATATGAATTTAATCTCTTTCAACCCATAAGCTTTATTTATTTTTATTTTTATTTTTTCAAGGGGATGACTGTATTAAGGTACTGCACTATGTGTGCCTTCCAAAATAAAGAAGAAGGCTTATTTATAAATCATTATACAACTTCATATAATTGCATACGAGAGGTCTCATGTGAATAAAATTATTGTGACCTATAGTGGCGTACGCAGAATTTCATCAAAGGTGGGATTCAGGCACTCAATCTAATTTTGTTTCAGGACAAGAGTATTTAAAAATAAATAATTAAATAAATATCTTAGAATAATGTTTATTTTTCTATAATATCTTCCTCACGGAGTGTTCAAACGCCGAAACTTCCTTGCGGCCGTTACTGTATCCAAATATTACTCCGAACTATTGGATTTTATACACAAATCTATACTAATCGTAGTGTGTTTAGTTGTTCAACATTTTATTTAGTATAGTAAAAACAAAATAATAATTTTTAGATTATAATTTTAATTACGACACGAATTCAAAAATTATTATCCTTACCTCTGATCTAGTGGCTAGCGCGTGCTTTTGGTTCATGGGACCCCGGATTCGATTCCCAGTGGGAGTAATTTTAAATTTGAAGTATTGTTCTTTCGTTTCTCACCTTAAACTGTAGGTTTCATCTAGCCTTGGTGCTAAAAACGCTAAATTCCAATTCAATTAGCCAACCGAAATGTGTATATTTTATTGAAGAACAGATTGTAGAACATGTTTCATTATTGTGTTTAATAGATGTTTCGCTCAAACCTTCGACTCGTCTCCAAATTGCATACACGGTAGGGACATTTCTTGGCCTCAGGTAGGAGACAGAGAAGCTTGAGACGATTATTTGTCTGGCTGAACTATTAGAGAATGTGACTGACGAGCCGTTGTACTATTATAATAAGAATATACATCAAATTGTTCTGTCAATAAATCTATGAACAGAAACTGTGTGATGTATTCAACTGTTCCCTTGTATCCCCTAACATGATACAATAGGGCGTCGGTAATCCGAACGTCAAAAATCCGAACGCGGTTACTAAATAGAAGCTTTTTACATTTTGTCTTAGCGCTAGCGATAAACAAACAATAGGATTGTCCGTCGGCATTGTGTGAAGTCAGTGTTTTCACAAAAATTCATTCATATGTAATTGTTTGTCATAGAAATACATATTTTTATTTTCCCTAGGCCTAGTTTTAATTGTGAGTTACAAGAACAATGTAATTTAGTGTACGAGCAGGTTCTTCAGAAACATTAAATGTAAGTAGCTTTACGTACGGTATTGTAATTATTGTATGTTTTTTGTTTTTGTTTTTTTTTTTTTGTTTTGTTTTTTTTAAGCCTCCACTTCCCCCTGCCTTGGCCGATTTCTTACGGTCTTATTATAGGGCAGTCGCAACTTGCCTCTGCCTTTTTTTCTCTCTCATATGCTCTTTTATTTCAGTTTTTCTCTCTCTGCTATTCGGCTTTCGTCCTCGACAGATTTGAGGCGAGGCTCTGTTTTACGGCATGGTACCTAATTATATAAACCATGCCTTATTTTCTTCTTTTTTTAAAATTACTATTTATATTTATTACAATTATTATTTTTTTTTTTTTTTTTACAAAAGTACATACACAGACGATCACAGACATAAAACCTGAAAAGAGACAGAGCTGAAAAGATACTAAAAATAAAAAATGATTAATATAATATATAAAAGTGATAGTTATGATAGTAAAAACACAAAAATTTCCTTCTCGTTTATTAGGAAATCGGTACTCCAGACTTCCTAAAAGTTTTTCTTCTTGTTTGTTAGGAAATCGGTACTCCAGATTTCCCAAAAATTTTCTCATATTAACTTATCTTTATTGTTTATTTACTTTTTATCTAGATTTGAATTTTGCCTCTTGACAGAACACAAACACTACACATTCTGCACTACAACACTACACTAACACTAAAACACTAAGCAGATAAAGTGTTTAGCTCTTAGCTTCCTCAGAGCTGATTGTTTTATTTGATATCAAATCTATTTAATTTTATTTTTATTTTTAGTGTATCACACAAAATTTATCTTCTTCTTCTTTCTTCTCGTCTTTCTTTCCAAAGGTTTTCCAAAACATGCCTTGCCAGAGTACTAAATTTTTCTAGTTTATGTTCTTCTTCTATGATCGTTTTTATGCTATTTTCTTTCAGTTCATTCCTTATTTCTTTTATTGTATTGTTTGTTATATATCTGTTGCAAGACCAGAAAATATGTTCCGGAGTGTGAAGATCGCCACAAAAGCATTTATCATCGTTTTGTAAGTTTAGTCTTTTAAAATGTGTTTTAAATGGTCCATGTCCTGATATATATTCTATCACATCTTTACTTATATTTCCCATCCTTTCTCTTGTTTTTAAATCTGGTATAATATTTCTAGTCCTGGCACCTTTCCTGGAATTTTTCCATTCTTCTTCCCATTTTGTTCGAATGATTCTTTCAATATCGTCATCGCAGCTTGGTATTTCCCCTGTGATTTCTAATATCTTCGTCATTTCTTTATTTTGGATCCAAGTCTTGATACATTTTCTTAATATTTGGAGATGTATCGGTTCTTCATATGTAAGTAATTGCAGTACTTCGGCTGGGATTGTCTTCATTATGTTGTTTACCCTTATTAAAATAAGTCTCTGTACTCTTGTCAATGTTTCTTTTAGTTTAATGTTCATAAAAATTCGGTGTCCCCATATGCCCACGCAGTACTGTAAGATTGCCATTAAAATTGTCTTGTTATATAGTTTGAAAATCTTCTTGTCCAATCTAAAGTCCTTTGTTGCAACTGTTAGTAATTTGTTGGCTACCTTTTTTGCTTTTTCTGTTATTTCTGTTATATGTTTATGAAAGTTTAATTTTTTATCGATCCATACTCCAAGATATTTGAATTCATTTACGTGTTCAATTTTTTTATCATTAATTTTTATTATTGGATCCCTCTTTAAGATTTGACCAAAGACCGTGTATTTAGTTTTACTTGCTGATAAATTTAACTTATTTTCTTTGCACCAATTATCTAATTCTGTTAATACTATTTTCCCTTTTGTTTCTATTTCATTTCTTGATGATGCTGAAAATACAACTGCCAGATCATCAGCATAACCCACAACACCGATTGTTTCTTGCATATTATTTAAGTGAATTAAACATGGCTGTAGTGTAACATCCCACATTAAGGGTCCGAGTATCGAGCCTTGTGGGCAGCCTTTTGTGCTTATTGTTTTAATGGTTTCTCCCGGTGTTTGTATTTGTATTTGTCTTCCGCTACAGTAATCTAACATTATATTATACAGTGTTTTACTGATGTTCATTTTCTTTAATTCGTTGAAGAAAGCTGGCCACCATAAATTATCAAATGCTCCACTTATGTCAGCGTAAATCACTACTTGATATTTTTCTACTTTTCCCTCTTCTATCAGGTCTATCATTCTTTTAATAGCTGTTTCTGTGTTTTTTTCCTTTCCTAAAACCATATTGTAATAAGTCATTTTCTAAAACTCTCGTCCGATTAATCCTTTCTGTTATTGTTCTTTCAAACAGTTTGCTTATAATATTTAGTAAACATATAGGTCTATAGGATTTCGGATCGTCATCTTTTTTATCGTCAGATTTCTTAAAAATTACTAAGTTAGCCTGTTTCCATCTTCTGGGTATTTGTCCTTTTTTAAAACATAGATTAAACAGCTTTGACAGGTATGGTGCCCATTTATCCGCGTTTTTCTTATAAATTTCTGGTTTTATGCAGTCTGGACCTGGTGCCTTTTTATTTTTTAATCTTTTAATGTGATTTATTATTTCTTCATTCTTAACTTCTTCATTTTTATCTTTTATTGGAGTCACCGTCATTAAATTTCGTAGTTGTGTCTGTGTTTCATTGTCTTCCCGCTGATCGTCTTTTGGCAGCAAGATGTTCATCAGGTATTCCACTGTTTCTTTCCAGTTTTTTGTGTACGTCCCGTCCTGTTTTCTGAAGGTTGAAAGAGTGGTAGGTGTTTTTACTTTTTTGCTTATTATTTTATA
Organism: Thermobia domestica; assembly: GCF_964235325.1. Taxonomy (NCBI): domain Eukaryota; kingdom Metazoa; phylum Arthropoda; class Insecta; order Zygentoma; family Lepismatidae; genus Thermobia; species Thermobia domestica. The sequence goes on along the minus strand of NW_027657482.1, from coordinate 16,129 downwards.
AGGCTCTCCCCACGGATCTATATTCAGATTTTTTTCGATATAAGATTGCCAGCTTCTTTTCTTACTTTCTGTTATTTTATTTTGATAGTTTTGTTTTAAATTTCTGTACTTGTTTAACCTTCTTTCTCTTAGATTATTATCTATAGTATTTTGGTATAATTTTCTCGCTTTTCTTGTCTTCCTCTTTAAATTTTGTAATTCGTTTGTCCAAAATGTATTATTATTTATTTCTAAAGTAGTTGTTGTTTTAGTTTTAGTTGATTTTTTTATTGCACTTTTTGTTGCTTCCTCTACCTGTTGGCCAAGTTGATCTAGGTTGCTCCCATCTTCTATTTTTGGTAATTTTATTTCGTTCCAAAATTTTTCCCAATTTATTTTATCTGGGTTATATAGAAATCTTTCCTCTCCCTTGTTTGTGACTATTTCTTGAGTTTTTGTTTTTATTATGTCGAAGATTATTATATTGTGGTCACTTTCAGTGGCCGCATCTAAAACTTTCCAATTTTTTATTAGGCTGTGCATCTTCGTTGATGCTATTGTTAGATCAATATTTGACTCTCCTTGACTGCTTCTATAAGTGGGAGGATTTCCTTCTTCGTTGATTATTGTTAAATTATTGTATGTACTGTATAACCATTGTATAAATAAAAGAGCATACCGTAGAGTACATTTAAGCCTAAATGGCATTTTCTTGGTCATTTTCGAAAATCCGAACTACCCGTGGTCCCAATTAGTTCGGATTTTCGACTTCCTACTGTAGTTCTAGTCTAGTGTTTGGTGCGTGTGCCGCCCGGTGTGGCAGCATTGAACTTACTATAGTGGTTCAGCTTCATTGCACAGAAATAGTAGAAAGAGGAGGGGAGAAGGTGGCATCGGTTCTTCTTGTTTTGTGAATAATATTTCTTATCTTGCGATAGGTTTTCCTCCGCTTTCTTCTTCTGTCCTTCCTCGATCTTACATTCTTCTTTTGCAGTAAATCTCTTCCTCTCGCCTCTAGGTTCTTCAGAGGTGACCCTGATAAAGGCTGTTGATGCCATCGATACCTTTTGCAGAGTTCATTGGAAAGACAATCTTGATGTAATGGAGAACAGAGGCTACGGTTAAGATATTGTAGTAGAAACAGTGCTGTTTTGCATCGAAGGTAACGCATAAATTGCTCTTCCTAAAACTAAAGGTACGAATCTTCTGACTGAGGATCTTGGTGGTATAAGTTATTATGTCCTGGCGTAGAATCTGCAAACCATCCGGGAAGCTTGTTGCGGTTAATGTAATTGGTGATCTTATTGGTTGTTACGTTTGTGGCATCTTTGCTGAGATGTTCTACTTCATCTATCTTGATTATTTGGTTAGTTAACTATCCTATTGTCATTTTGTTTGGTGTGACATGTACGATACTTGAGATAAACACGAACTAAAGTCGCTGCTCGCTTCTGACAATACACATAAATAAAAATCAATCAAAAAAGAATCTAACATGATAATGAAGGAAGCTGTATGGTTCAATTTGAACTTTCAGTATCATCGCAAAGACAGTATATAGCGTAAGCTAACTACATAACTCATCCAATCTTGGCATGATGGTGCGGATTGAAAACATGTTTCGACTTGAAGAAATCGAAATTTCCAGGAGTGCAGAGCTTTATACAAGGTCATCAGATACAGTACAAGATCTTTCTTCATTGCGCTGTCTCCCCTCCAACAAAACTGGATTACTTCAGACGAAAATCATTAAAATCAATTTCGAATAGTGTGTTTAGATCAACTTCAGATAGAGAATCAATATGTGAGTAACGTATTTAGATGTGAACATAATATTTCCACTTGATGTAAATCGTGTAAATAACCAGTGGGTAGGTAAATAAAAAATGGGTGTTTACCCGGGTATTTATTTACCCTTTCTCTATTTACCTATCCCAAAATTAGATATTTAAAAAAAACGTAACATCAATGAAGTTGTTAATCATACCGATGTTTTCTTCTACATTTTATTTAATTACGAAATAATTCCAATATGACATGTAGGAAGTTTTACACTAAAAAGCACAGCAAACCAGTGGCGTAGGGAAGGGGGGGGCCCGGAGGGGCCGAGCCCCCCCCAAAGAGGTCCGACAATGTACTTTGGTACTTTGATGTTTGAAACTTTTTATATATTTTTATGTTTATATATTTTCTTGTTTGTAATTTTTCTATATGTACCTATAACAGCACTTGGGCCCCCCCCAAACACACATCCTGGCTACGCTACTGCAGCAAACATTAGTTTTATAGGAATTTATGCACTACGTTTTAGTGCAAAATTTTTCCTCGATGGTGATTTGAGTAAGTGAAGAAATAACAGAAAGACTGACTATTTTATTTCTACCAAATTACTATCTATATATAATTATCTACTCTTCGTACTCATTTAAGTAACAAAAATGTTCTAGGCATATTTAGGGTTGCCGTATTACCGGATTTTAGCAGGTACCACTCGATTTACAGGTCCAATATTCGTCACCCGCTTAATCATCTCTTAATCACGAAAAACCACCCGCTTTTTTGAATTGGAGAAAAATCTAAGACGACTTTGTTAATAAAATGTTGTTATATCGAGATTTCTTTAAAGAGAGTTAAAGGGAGTGAAAAATACAAATCATGGGTACCTGAACTTAAATTTTGTTGGCTGAGTAAATAAATTTTTAATTCTTTCAAGAAAATGTTAAAAATTTATTTACTCAGCCAACAAAATTTAAGTTCAGGTATCCATGATTTGTATTGTATCACTTGAACCACATAAATGAAATCAGACTTGACTTGGTACATATTCTTTATTAAATAATCATGCATTGTAAAAATATTTCATCACCCTCCTCCCTGCATTGTGAATCACAAGCATAGGTTATTTTGTCTCTATGTTATTGATCGGAATGTGTTTGTTTTCATGTTTGTATTTGTATGCTTTTTTTCTTTCTTCACTTGTCGTACTTGCGAGTGTGTGTGTGTGTTTTGTTAAAAGTACCACTTTTTTCTTTTCTTTTTTTTTATCATCTTATTGTATACCTGTATTTTTGTTGTATATAACCGAATCTTTTGACTCAATTGATTGTATGTTTTTTGTATAACTCAATGTATTTCCTTGACAAGGGTTAGGTGGTAGAGCAGCAATATGCTGAACCTCGCCCGCTTGAATAAAGCCTTTTTCAATTCAATTCAATATGAAAAAAAAAATTCTGGCTAGTTCAGCTGAACAAGTCTATGTTTTTACCTAGCCTATGTATTCACCTAATCCTTATACAGTATATTCAGAAATGATTGCAACTTGAATTACGGTATCTTTAGCATTTTGTTTAGGTTAGATTCATTATTATTTCTTTTCTTTTAAAATGTTTATGCTGTATTTCATATATTGCGAAACCGTGGTAATTTTGTATGTTAATACGATTTAAGTAGTAAACCTTTAAAAATGATTAGAAATTTTATGAGAGATGGACCAAGACTCCTAAATATGTATTACCTTTCTTATGATAAAAATTTAGAAATTATTTTGTGCTTCTTAGAGAGAAAACCGTATGAACAATATGTGTCATATATCTTTTGCTATTTTTTTAAAAACTTGCCTTACAGATATCCTTACAATTACACATATCTTGCTGTAATACTTACTTAATACATACTTAACTTACTATTCGAGACTCACATTTGTTGAACTTAATAAACCATTAAAGGCAACAACTAAATTTGCTTTACTTTAGTCTCGTTAGAAAAGTACATTGGAAGTTTCACTTAACAAAGAAATCACTTTAAAAAATGTTTCGAAGGATCCCAGGTTAGTACTTGTAACAGACAAGTTCACATCAGTACTTAAGGTTTAGAATCCCTCGTTTTTCTAATTTTAAAATATGGCAACCCTAGGTATATTCTAAGTGTATAATCTGGTATTAGAAATTAGATTTCTACCTATGTTGTAGCCTAACAATTTCATCAAAGTTGCTTATTACGTGAACATCATAATTGTGTGTTTTGTCCTATTTCTGTATGAAAGAGAAAGAAATAGTAAACTCATGGTATACCTATCATAGTCTGGGTTCTGGCTGCCTCCCCTAGTTTTTATCTTCTAGATCCACCTCTGATTGGGATGACTCTCAATCAAGATCACCGAAATGTAAATGTCAAATGCAGGACACTTTCTCGTAGCTTTCGGTGGTCATTGTTACGACTAACTGGGAACATCAATGAAGACTGTCCACAAATAGATGCTCCAGCTAAAAGGAGGAGATGTGCTATTTGTCCTCGAATTGATGAAAAAAAATCTTGGATTTGTTCTGTGTCAACCGAAATATGCCCAAGGGTCATTAAAGACAAGCCACTGTATGTACTGTCAGTAAAGCAAGTAAAGTGTCTATATTTGTTCTGTGTCCAACGGATATGTGATTAAGACACATTTAAGACTAAACATTGTGTGTATTAATAGGTAGCCAAGCAACTGATGAGATGCAAAAGCATCAATTATCAGTTTTTTAAATGACAGATTACAGCATTTATTTTCTCAGCATTTATAACTGAATGCTTTCCTTACACAAAAATTAGTGTATTTTCATACTTTATTATTTTCTGATAATCAAAAAAAAATCACTTAATTATGTTGTTTTGCTTTGCAAAGTCTATTACCAAAAAAATTAGTCAAAAAATTTTTTTGTCCTCAAAACTAGTTAAACCCATTAAAGTATAATACTAGTAAACAGTATACAATGAACTGCTAATGGTAATACATTTTGACAAATTTTAATTTCCCCCCATTATAGTACTTATGCAGTATAAAAATAACGATAGTAGTCTATATATATATATATATATATATATATATGAAACGAAAAATAAAATAATCCTATCCAAACTACATTTCCTGAGTCACTAAACTGTATATATGTAACTGAAATGCTGTTTCACATACATGGCTTCACGCAAAGAGGGGCAAGGGTACAATTGCCTCTTCTTGGACTTCTCAAGGATGTCCAGTTGTTCTTGAAAATACATGTCAAAGTGTACTAATTTGGTCTCACATACTACAGTATCTACCTTGTTAATATATGGTAGTGTGCGCAATTTCGCCATGTTAAGCTTTGAACGACTGTTGCAAATTCCTGATAGGTATAATGAGTACGTCCGTACTGAAAATGGGTAGCATACTGCTTAAGTTATCTGTAGAACAAAAATTACATCCGCACGCTAATAGTATAGTATTTCCAAATACAAAAGAAAAAAGGTGTGCAACTGGCGAAATTGCATACACCCTGTAAACAATGTTGCCACCCCTACCGCAAACAAAGATGACAAGTCAAACCGCTCGAGAAAACAAAAACTGGAGTACATATTTTCACTTCATGAATATTATGATAAACATAATACATAATCATTAGTAAATATTTATCTACGTTTCGTTTTACTTCTGGACCCTGGCTTCATTTAAATACTGAGCTTTTCTTTTCGCCACTTCAGGGTGCCGTAACAAAAATCCACGAAGTCATGTTCGACTTGCTGCACTTTGTATGTTGTTGAAAGGATGTGGCACTTTGCATTGTGTACAAAGCTTGTAGACACATTTTTTCAACAGTCGGGGTGCGTGAGGAGATCCTACGTCCGTTAGTCGCACAGTCCTCTGGACTAAGATCTCTTCCTCTGCTACATTTAACACAGGTTTTTCTATCAGGCAGTACGTTATGTCTTTTTTGCTTGTAATGTTCAACGTGGTATGTTGAATTGTTTACCTGCAGCGTTGGCAGATAGCTGATGCTGTAACGCTGATCACAACATTCTTTAAATCCATCGATGGCAACTTGCAGTACTTCCCTGTATTCCGTCTGTCTGCCATTATCTGCAAGTAAATCTAAGGAAAGGAGATATCACTGCCGTTGCTTCATTACGTCATGAACATTAGCATAGGTTCCAATTTCGCCATCCTTTGTTCTGCATGGCAAAATTGCAAGCACTTCCGAAGACTCCATAAATGGGGTGGCAATTTAACTTTCAATGTACAACACACAGTGTTACACATACCATGAGACATAAAGCATTTGTCTTCACAATGCAATACTTACAACAAAGCTTCGAACCTTGTTTCTGGAACAATGGACCAAACTTCGTTGCTCCCGATCTTATAACAGCAGTATCACATACACTGACTTCCTGTCTTTCGCGCGTAGCTCCTATCCATCAAAATGGGACAAAACACGTTCACCATGTGCTATCTATCTATACACTGGCCCCATCTACCGACTTATGCCAACGTGTTCGGAAATACAAATACCTGGCAGAATTGCAAACATGGCGAAATTGCGCACACCTACCTTATTTATATTAAATAGTGTAGCACTATAGTGTTTATTTGTTGTAGTTATTAAGGATGTGTTATTAAAAAACTGTTGTTTTATATGTGCATGTGCATATTTGCATCAAAGTATATATTCGCGATTGTGCTTGTGTGTCGGTCTTCTTCCCCCCTGGAAAAAAATATGCGGGTATCCCTGTGCACACTGTAACGAAATAAGGAAAACATCAAACAACACAGAATAGGCAATCTTCATTGAAACTGGGATAATCAAAATCTCTGTATCAGCATATAAGATGCATTTCATTTCGGATTTATTATCAGATAAATAAGTGTGTCTTATTTGTCGATAAGCATTCAATACATGCCGAAAACAAATACTCCTTCTCTCTCTCTCTCTCTCTCTCTCTCTTTCCTTTTCTTTTCTTTTTCTTTTTTTTTTTTTTAATACAAGTTTATATGGTTTGGAATTCGAGTAAGGGACTTTTCAACTAAGATGAAAGGCCTCTTTACTCTGTCCAACTCTTTTGATCAAATAAATATGTAGGCTTTTACTTATCGCTAGAAAGAATCAGGAAACGAAACGAATAAATGCATCCTTAGAGCAGTCGTTACGTTAACCCCTGCCCCCCTTTTCTAACTTCTATTATTATCTGAAAGATTTATATCTGTTGTACGAAGCTAATAAATAGAGCAAAACTTTGAGTAAGACATGTTGTAGACATATGGGAACAACATGACGCGGGTTGGTGCAGAAAATCTTCCAGCAGCCAAGGAGGAAAAGACAAGAAAAAATAAAGAAAAAATGTGCTATGGTATAAGGGAAAGAACGTATCATGTATAATGGATGAAAAATGTCGCGAGAAACTTGGCAAATAAATTCTGAGTTTGTATGTGACTCTTGGGGGATAAAACTGATTAATTTTTCTCCTTTTTAGAATGCAGTGGTACACGCTCAGTGTGCGCAGAAAGTAATCTCGCCACTTTTAATCTCACCTCACGCAAACACTTCGCATTGTGGTTCTATGTATAATTGTAAAGGGGGTGAATGTAACGTCGCAATTTAGAGTTGTTTTCTGTACCGAAAAGACGTATGTGAAGGAATGTATATACATATTTTTAGGACTGTTCTAACAGCAGCAGTGATGATAATGATAAAGATAAAGATATAACAGATATTTATATTTGCAAGGAAATGAAATCTTTACGTTCCACGGTTATGCCGGCGAGGCAAAAGGAGACGGTGATGATGACGAATGAAATGGTAGAATGAAGAAAGTGGGAGGAAACGGGAGAACTCCAAGAAAACCCACCCACACGGCGTTTGTCCACCATAAAGTTCACTTGACGCGAGCTGGGATCGAACAAGGGACTATATGCACCAGAAATGAACGCTCTACCATTGAGCCACGGTGGCCCTATAGTTGCAAGATTGAGACCAAATTGTGATATCTTTATTACTATCTCTGATTGAAGTAATATCCACTTGCTATTATGTTTTTGATATTACTCTTACTAGTAAAACGAGTTCCCTCATGACCAAGCAGTTACAATACGCATCTTTGGCGTGGGAGACTCGAGTTCGATTCCCGACGGGAGCTTATGTGGTTCTGCTCCCACGTTAAGCTGTAATTGAAAATCTCATATAACCTCGCTGCTAAACTGGACGCTAAACTCAAATCATATCATACATCACTTACTTATAAAAAGATCATATTTCTAGCAAGCCCATAGGTTGGCAGGGATGTTTCGTCAACTTCAGCCTCTTGAAACTCTTAGTTGTTAGGACTCAAAATTAGAGGTGTACTTAAGTTAGGCCTCACGCAATTATCTCGTCCTTATAATGTTCTGACTGCGTGACTAATTTCTGGCCTCTCCTTTAATAGCAAACTTACAACTCAAAAATAACCCTTATTCGGATATGATATTAAAAATGGTCCAAAAGGCTAAGAGAGTTTTGTGTAAAAACGTTGCAGGCAAATGTAATACGCCTTCTTTTGCCAGGGATCAATTGTGTTATTTGTTCATCCCTGATAACTGCAGCAGTGCAAATACTCAAATTCAGGTGCCGTCAGACTACTCCCATGTATTCAATTGCAAATTTGAAAGACAATTTGGCTAACACCTTGGTCATTCATGTTTCGAAGGTTGATCCACTTTATACGAATATAGTTCCCAACCTATAGTTTAGGTATCTAACTAAACTACTGGTGTAAGGGAAAAAAGCAGAAATTAAATAAATTTAAAAGATAACTAGCCACCTTAGAAAACGTACTAAAACCCAGAAAATAACATTATTCTTTTTTAAAAAAAAAATAATATTATCTGACTTCAACAAGTGCCCTAAAACGAAGAAAATAATGAAAAAGCTCTAAAACCTGAAAATAGTAATAACAAAGCCCGTAAAACATAAAATAATTCATTACTCTTATCTATATTTTTTTAAGTTTGTGCTAAGCCAAGATTACAGTAATGCGATATTTTCTGCTTTTAACCATTTATTATTATTATTATTATTATTATTATTATTATTATTATTATTATTATTATTATTATTATTATTAGGCCTACAATGATTTTTTAGAAATTTTATTGTTTCCTACGTTTTAGTGCTTTTATTGATGTTCTTTGATATTGTTTCTCCTAAAAAAATATTTATCTATTAGTTTAAAAATTATAATGGGGTTTCAAAACAAATAGTTTCAAAACAAATATACAAATAGTGTATATATAATATGATTGTCTCACCAAGTAATCTCATTTATTCCCGTTAATAAATAAAATTATATATCTGTAAATAACTGGTGCTCAAACTACAGAAAACGTAGTGATAAAATACAATGCAAAACTAAATTGCATGTATCGAACCATGTATCAAAGTTCTGGTTTTGTCTGTTAGGTAAGTAGAGTAATCTGTAAACGTCCTTTTTTTTGACCTTGAAAGTACTTACACTTTTTGGTACATACTGTCGTTGAAGTAATGAATATTGTAATTACTCTAAGTACTTTCATTGAAGTACAAAGGTTCAATTGTAATTGAATTATTACGGTTTTCTTTTTACCGGTACTTTAGGTACAATTACTGACATGTAATCATGCTGTACCGGACTGTAGTCTCATTATTTTGCGTATGTAACATTGAAACGACTTAGTTTTTGTTTTTATACTCATTACCTGTAACTAGTATTACTATGTGTACTTACTGTATTGCCCTTTGAACGTATGTAACCTCCAAAGTACTTACACTTTCATTACTTGTATGCAACTTACCTTTTCACGTATGTAGTTTCATTGCCGAACTGTAATTGAAGTTGATAAGTACCCGTAATGTACCTTTTATTTGAATTAAACTTGTGGTAGTATGCTAATTACTAACCTTTTGCCATTAATATTAACATACGGCTGAAGGACAATTACTCACCCTCCATACTCACCCTTCCAGGACAGCAGGAAGCATTCTTTCTTCTTTGGAGACAATTAACTTCCAAGGTCAAAACCTGGTCGGGGTTTAACTGCTTCGTATTCTCTTATATTCATATACGGAGTTGATTTGTATGTAAGAAATATAATTAGTGATCTTTTGTAATTGTTTGGTAGGGATTATCATATTTCTACTTTTACATAAGTTCAGAATAATTTTGTTGCGTGTAATGACAACATTTAAGTACATAGGGTATGTATAAAGAATTAGTAATAAATTAATTTAATATTTAATTGTATTACATGGATGTGATACAGCATAGTAATTTTCTTTACTTGGTTGGAAGAGAGGGAAAAAAACGTGAATGAATTTTTTAGCGATTAGCACGCGGAAAGACGGAACGGGAAAAAAAGGATGAAAAAATCATTTTTTTTTCTTTGGCGCAACTGAATAAGGTCGCCGAGGGTTTATGTTAATTTATTTTTTGTTTTGTATTGTCTGAGAGGAAACTTACATCTTTGAATTGTCTGCAGAATGTAATTTATATGAATTCATGTCATTGTACCACCATAGTCGCTTAGTTATATCTATTAAGAAAACACTTATACAGGTACAATAGCAGGGACAGCTGATTGGGTTTTCTGTAACAGGTAGCAAGGGTCTTATTTCTGTTTTTCACTCTTTCTTTCTCTCTTTCTTTTTTTTCTTCCTCTCTGTATGTGTATGTGTGTGTGTGCTTGACCTTCAGAACTCTCACACAAAGGATTTTTATATTTATTTTTTACCCGTTAGGAAATATGTTATATATGAACTGGAGTAGTTGGGATATTTTGATTAAAATATATTTCATTATTTAACTGTACATAAACGCACAAATAGTTAATAAGACATACTATGAAGAATGAAAACACACTTATTTTTTACTGATTGTGTATTAATGTTTGACGTAAAGATATGTACGTGTTTGTATTTTGAAAGTGAAATGAAATATTTGAAGTTTTACATCCAACGAATATACTGGCTAGACTAAAGGAGACGGTGATGAGAAATTAATGAATATGGTGGAATGAAGAATGTGGGAAGAAGCAGGAGAACCACGAGAAAACTCACGCACATAGTGTTTGTGCACCAAAAAAGCTAACTTGAAACAAGCTGGGATCGAACCAAAGACCCCATGCACCAGAGGTGAACGCTGTATTGCGTACCCACCATAGCTTTTTCTATGTATTACATTTTGGATAAAGTACGAATTTATAAGTTGGTGGAACGAGAATGTAGGAGGACACGGGAGAACTATTGGCACAATATTTTGTACTAGAAATACAATCGGAATAAACGAAAGCATTTCGTTTCAGAAGTGACTTAGTTTATGGACAGTACTATTTACTGCTTACGAAGTTTTGGTACCAAACATTTTATAAGGAAAGAAACGTATTGTAGGTAAATAATGTTGCAAGCGTAATATGTCACAGTTAGCGGATAAAATTCTGAATATGGAATTAGATTTTTATGTATGTGTATACATAATACAGTAAGTTCAAGGAAATGGATCGAAAATAATAAATGGTGTTATATTATTGAAGTTGAATTGAATTTTAGTTTAGCGAGGCTATATGAGACGTAGACCTACTGATTAACCTGGAATTTGAACCACATGAGCCCACCGGGAATCGAATCCGGGTTTTTGTATGCTTACCGCTTAGCCACGGAAGAGCTTATTATTGAAGTTGATTGCTTGACTGAAGGATATTGCTTTTAACACTGAAAACCCACAATTATTTACCACTGAGAGTTCAATAGCGACTATATGTATAAAAAAAATAGATTAGTAAAGGAGATATATGTAATGCACGTTAGGACAACTTTGGTATCATCTAATCAGTGTAGGTAGCGACATTAATAGTGTGTTTGTTTTTATTAGGATTAGCTTTGTATACAAATTGAAATATTCAATTTACAATAAGGGATACCACTTGGAACAATATAGTTTAGTGAAATTGTTTTACAGCTTCAGGTAGAAGGCAAACAGCAGCACAATTGGCGACAACTATTAGCATGACTAAATTATAGGATATAGTGTGAATGAGAGACCGGGATGCCTTGTGTATGTAATAATAAAAATAATAATTATGGTTAATTTTTACACCTAGAAAATTATGCAATTAACATTTCATAACTGTTTTGAGGGTTGCATATGATATTCACAGACAGCCTGATACGTTTTTAGTTGAGAAGTGTGCTTAAGTATTGAATGTGTTAAACTATTTTTTTCTTGCTTTTGAATTAAGAATAGAATGTGTTAGATAAACTAGAAATATTTTCACCCATTGCTATGCTGTTGGATTGAAATACTGAATTTAATTATTTCAGGAAATTGTTGAGTTACTGTTTTTACTGGTTCTTTGAATGACTAAAATTTAAGATCAAGGCTACATGAGAAGGGTACTGTTGTTTAAAGTGGAATTTGAGCTATTACTGTGATTTATAACCGAGGAACGTAGTCCATTTAGAAATAGGAAGAGGTGGACTTAATTCCAAGCAAATGAGAAGTGGCTTGTTTTAAGATAGTACTGGATAAAGCATACCCTTTAACTGGCCTACACACCGTCTACATGATGTAACTAGCTCTATTAAGAGTTAGGATGGGTTGCATTTTAGATATAGCGAAAGCTTTACGCAGTATACTTAACATTTATGCTACATAAAAATAACGTATTTTTAAATAATGTTTCATAAGTTTTTTTTGTAAGTTTGTGATTTTTGTTAAAAATATGCATCAGGAACTGTGCTGCAATCTATTTTGTATTTATATAATTATTACTATAATTATATTTGCTATACTTCAAACAAAATCGAGACTTAGGCCTAATAAATGACTGCTTAATATTTTTAACAAAACATATTGCATTTAAATTGTTTTGTTTGAAATATAATTGTGTTCTTATATTTGATATTGAGGAATTTCCGGCTGTACTATGATCATAAGACTTCTACGAAGGAAGTGAAGAATAGCAAGCGAAACGAAAATGGCCCCAAATGTGTGTAAATCAGCAATTCGCAACTTTTAATGCAAGTTGGCTACTAGTATGTAATTGACAGATTGTTAGAATCTAGCAAATGCTCGCTTGCTGCTAACTTAGAGATCAGAAAACTTTTAAAAGTTCCGCAAGTCTAGTGCAAGTGAAGCGCAAACTTATGCTATGTAGGTTGTGACATACTCTGCAATGAAGCAGAAACGGAACTGGTGGGTCACCTACCTAGAACAGATAGAAGATGGACGAGAAATAACATACATTGGATTTTCTAGAGATAAGGAGCGATGTACAATAGAAGACAATCGAATACAAAATGTATAGATATAACCTGTCGTTTAGCAGAAACTGTACAAATGGAAAAGATCAGCTGATGGAAACATGTAGAAGAAAATGATGGAGACCTTTGTTCACCAGATGATTGATATCATTTGAATACATATGAAAGTTACACTTTTATATTTAAGCTGAACGTTACAATTTTTCTACAGCGATAGGAAAATGATCTATCAGTTGGCAACACTGGAAAAAACGTTAGAAGCACAAACGGTGGATGGTTTAAATTATTTATTTTTACGTCCTAATAGTTTTTAGTCTCACATACATTAATTGTATTTTCGTTTCTTTATTATAAACATGAACATGCAAAGCATTTTGTTTATACGGTTAGTTTTAATTATTTGGTATTTGATACTGTACTGATTGGTATATTATTTCAATTACTAGAAGATAGTTGAAAAGTTTTGTGTAGCTAGACGACTATGGAAACCTTAGAGTATTGTGATATGAACATGTTTTAAGTTACAGAAGAAGGGTGAAACAGAATTATGCTGAAAATTTGTAGAAGGAGAATGTGTAAGGAAACAAGAGATTCGTGAATTTAGAGAGACAATTGAAATCATATTTAGTTATTAAACTAAAATATTTGATAAAGATTTTTAAATTTTTCTATAGTTTTATCTGACATATCCAGTTAAAAATGCGCACGTTATTCACAAGTAATATAGTTAGACACATATTTGAAGACATTTAGTGGTACTTTGATACATTTTTAAAGATATGCCTGAATATTATTTTAACGAAGTATAATTGTTTGGCTACATAGCTGAAAATCAATCATACTGATATGTATTTTTGGTTATATGTTTTGTTTTCCGAGGCCCTAATACGTGATATAAGCTATTCAGCATTTTATGAACTTATTTTGTGCATCCACTACTAAATTACATCCATCAGTTGCACATTTAAATCAGTAAATTTTCAACTTATGAACCAATTAGTTATTAGTGTGAAGAATACGTTACATCATAATAAATTATAATTGACCAAATCAATTACTTCTAAGTCTTTAGTAGTGGAGGTTCAGATGTTAACTATCTCAATTGTTTAAAATTGGATTTCAATTGTAAGTGCACTTGTTATGATTACTTTTGATATTTTAGTTTCATATTTAAGTATAAAGTTTGTTTGTTTATTATCTATATAAGTAAATGTTTGTATTCATACTATTTAGAAGTTTCTATAATACATTTTCAATGAAAGGAAAATTTTCTGCATTTTAGTTTATCCGAAGAAACAACATGTAGTGTATTCCCCTGCAAGAGAAATGTTTCTGAAATTCAGTTTAACAGAAAAAGTTGGTAACAAAATATGTTAATAAAAAATTTTTTAGTGCAAAAGTTAATGTATATTGTAACCAAAACGTTTCTACATTTTAGTTTCTCAGAAGTTAGAAAAAATGTAGTGTCAATTTTCTGCAAGAAAAGTTTCTGGAATTTAGTTTAACAACAAAAAAAATAAAGGTTTGTAACGAAATGTTAGTAAAACATTTTTTAGTGCAAAATTCATTTGTATAGTGTTATAACAAAAAAAAGTTACCGAAAAGTTTATCTACTTTTAGTTTTTCAGAAAAGTTAAAAAGAATATGTGGTGTAATTGTCTGCAAGAAAAGTTTCTGAAATGCAGTTTAACAAAACAGTTGGTAACAAAATATGTTAGTAAAAAATTTTTTAGTGCAAAATTTTATCTGTATAGTGTTGTAGCAATAAACATTCTTCATTTTAGTTTATCCGAAAAAACAATATGTAGCATAATTTTCTCAAGAAAAGTTTATGGAACTTCGTTTAACAAAACAGTTTGTAACAAAATATGTTAATAAAAATTTTTAGTGCAAAAAGTTAATGTTAACGTTGTAACAATAAACATTCTTCATTTTAGTTTATCCGAAGAAACAATATATGGTGTAATTGTCTGCAAGAAAAGTTTCTGAAATACAGTTTATCAGAAAAAGTTTGTAACAAGATATGTTAATAAAAATTTTTAGTGCAAAAAGTAAATGTTAACGTTGTAACAATAAACATTCTGCATTCTAGTTTATCAGAAACGTTAGAAACAATATGTGGTGTAATTGTCTGCAAGAAAAGTTTCTGAAATACAGTTTATCAGAAAAAGTTTGTAACAAAATATGTCAATAAAAATTTTTTAGCGCAAAATTTTATCTGTATAGTGTTGTAGCAATAAACATTCTGCATTCTAGTTTATCAGAAACGTTAGAAACAATATGTGGTGTAATTGCCTGCAAGAAAAGTTTTCTGGAACTTCGTTTAACAAAAGAGTTAGTAACATAATGTTAGTAAAACACTTTTAGTGCAAAAGTTAATGTTTAATGTTGTAACAATAAACATTCTGCATTCTAGTTTATCAGTAGTTAGAAACAATATGTGGTGTAATTGTCTGCAAGAAAAGTTTCTGGAACTTCGTTTAACAAAACAGTTAGTGACAAAATATGTTAGTAAAAAAATTAGTGCAAAATTTATTTGTATAGTATAGTAATACACTTTTAGTGTATCGTATCCACGAAGTGAAATTTCTCAAGTTGCTACTCGCCAAATTTCACAAGTTTCGTGGATACGATACACTAATAGTGTATTACTATACTATACAAATAAATTTTGCACTAATTTTTTTACTAACATATTTTGTCACTAACTGTTTTGTTAAACGAAGTTCCAGAAACTTTTCTTGCAGACAATTACACCACATATTGTTTCTAACTACTGATAAACTAGAATGCAGAATGTTTATTGTTACAACATTAAACATTAACTTTTGCACTAAAAGTGTTTTACTAACATTATGTTACTAACTCTTTTGTTAAACGAAGTTCCAGAAAATTTTTCTTGCAGACAATTACACCATATATTGTTTCTAACGTTACTGATAAACTAGAATGCAGAATGTTTATTGTTACAACATTAAACATTAACTTTTCCACTAAAAGTGTTTTACTAACATTATGTTACTAACTCTTTTGTTAAACGAAGTTCCAGAAAACTTTTCTTGCAGGCAATTACACCACATATTGTTTCTAAC
>NW_027657481.1:0-27275 GCF_964235325.1 Thermobia domestica | reverse complement strand
CTGACACACCACTAGGTTGCTTGCATATGACACCCGAGGATCACATATGCGTATTTTTACGTAACACAAAGAGAAACTACCTAATTCTATCAAACTTATATATTTTTCTGAAATCGAAGTGTTATCTAGTCTTCTGCAACGGGTTATTTTGATGCACCCTGTATATATATTTTCAATGTTAGAACAAAAAAAATGTTTTCATATTCTACACATCAGGATAGGTACGAAAGGCACAAATTAGCAGAAAAAGCATAAAATAATGAAGTTAGAAACAAATATTCTATATGAACGACTATAACCCTTACCTTTTCTATGAGATCACATGACGCACACCTTCTGTCAAAAATTGATTCCAATTACCACGGAGCTATTCAATTTTGTTTTAATTTTCTTATTTCACGTAAAAATGTTGGCTGGCAACCGCCTAACAATATATTATATGTCATTATGTGCATATTGAATTGTTACTAATTGTCGTGTATTATAATCTGTTTTGGTCTATATCTTAAGAACCATTTAACATATTTTCACGAAATAAAGCTCAAACTCGAGTACCAGCACTTCTCTCATAGCGGTCGCAAACCCGGGTCCCTATGGCTGAAAAAAAGTACGTTATCCTGTACCATGTTTGTTACTACTTTATTCTTTTTTTCAAAATAACGCATATTTCACTGCATTTCCCTACACTGACACACCACTAGGTTGCTTGCATATGACACCCGAGGATCACATATGCGTATTTTTACGTAACACAAAGAGAAACTACCTAATTCTATCAAACTTATATATTTTTCTTAAATCGAAGTGTTATCTTGTCTTCTGCAACGGGTTATTTTGATGCACCCTGTATATATATTTTCGATGTCAGAACAAAATATGTTGTTTTCATATTCTACACATCAGGATATGTACGAAATGCACAAATTAGCAGAATAAAAATAAAATAATGAAGTTAGAAACATATATTCTACATGAACGACTTTAACCCTTACCTTTTCAATGAGATCACATGACGCACACCTTCTGTCAAAAATTGATTCCAATTACCACGGAGCTATTCAATTTTGTTTTAATTTTCTTATTTCACGTAAAAATGTTGGCTGGCAACCGCCTAACAATATATTATATGTCATTATGTGATTTGAATTGTTACTAATTGTCGTGTATTATAATCTGTTTTGGTCTATATCTTAAGAACCATTTAACATATTTTCACGAAATAAAGCTCAAACTCGAGTACCAGCACTTCTCTCATAGCGGTCGCAAACCCGGGTCCCTATGGCTGAAAAAAAGTACGTTATCCTGTACCATGTTTGTTACTACTTTATTCTTTTTTTCAAAATAACGAATATTTCACTGCATTTCCCTACACTGACACACCACCAGGTTGCTTGCATATGACACCCGAGGATCACATATGCGTATTTTTACGTAACACAAAGAGAAACTACCTAATTCTATCAAACTTATATATTTTTCTGAAATCGAAGTGTTATTTTTCCTCTGCAGCGCTATATTTTGATGCACCCTGTATATATATTTTCGATGTCAGAACAAAATATGTTGTTTTCATATTCTACACATCAGGATATGTACGAAATGCACAAATTAGCAGAATAAAAATAAAATAATGAAGTTAGAAACATATATTCTACATGAACGACTTTAACCCTTACCTTTTCAATGAGATCACATGACGCACACCTTCTGTCAAAAATTGATTCCAATTACCACGGAGCTATTCAATTTTGTTTTAATTTTCTTATTTCACGTAAAAATGTTGGCTGGCAACCGCCTAACAATATATTATATGTCATTATGTGCATATTGAATTGTTACTAATTGTCGTGTATTATAATCTGTTTTGGTCTATATCTTAAGAACCATTTAACATATTTTCACGAAATAAAGTTCAAACTCGAGTACCAGCACTTCTCTCATAGCGGTCGCAAACCCGGGTCCCTATGGCTTAAAAAAAATACGTTATCCTCTACCATGTTTGTTACTACTTTATTCTTTTTTTCAAAATAACGCATATTTCACTGCATTTCCCTACACTGACACACCACTAGGTTGCTTGCATATGACACCCGAGGATCACATATGCGTATTTTTACGTAACACAAAGAGAAACTACCTAATTCTATCAAACTTATATATTTTTCTGAAATCGAAGTGTTATTTTGTCTTCTGCAGCGCTATATTTTGATGCACCCTGTATATATATTTTCGATGTCAGAACAAAATATGTTGTTTTCATATTCTACACATCAGGATATGTACGAAAAGCACAAATTAGCAGAATAAAAATAAAATAATGAAGTTAGAAATATATATTCTACATGAACGACTTTAACCCTTACCTTTTCAATGAGATCACATGACGCACACCTTCTGTCAAAAATTGATTCCAATTACCACGGAGCTATTCAATTTTGTTTTAATTTTCTTATTTCACGTAAAAATGTTGGCTGGCAACCGCCTAACAATATATTATATGTCATTATGTGCATATTGAATTGTTACTAATTGTCGTGTATTATAATCTGTTTTGGTCTATATCTTAAGAACCATTTAACATATTTTCACGAAATAAAGCTCAAACTCGAGTACCAGCACTTCTCTCATAGAGGTCGTAAACCCGGGTCCCTATGGCTGAAAAAAGGTACCTTATCCTGTACCATGTTTGTTACTACTTTATTCTTTTTTTCAAAATAACGCATATTTCACTGCATTTCCCTACACTGACACACCACTAGGTTGCTTGCATATGACACCCGAGGATTATATATGCGTATTTTTACGTAACACAAAGAGAAACTACCTAATTCTATCAAACTTATATATTTTTCTGAAATCGAAGTGTTATTTTGTCTTCTGCAGCGTTATATTTTGATGCACCTTGTATATATATTTTCGATGTCAGAGCAAAATATGTTGTTTTCATATTCTACACATCAAGATAGGTAGGAAAAGCACAAATTAGCAGAAAAAGCATAAAATAATGAAGTTAGAAACATATATTCTACATGAACGACTTTAACCCTTACGTTTTCAATGAGATCACATGACGCACACCTTCTGTCAAAAATTGATTCCAATTACCACGGAGCTATTCAATTTTGTTTTAATTTTCTTATTTCACGTAAAAATGTTGGCTGGCAACCGCCTAACAATATATTATATGTCATTATGTGCATATGGAATTGTTACTAATTGTCGTGTATTATAATCTGTTTTGGTCTATATCTTAAGAACCATTTAACATATTTTCACGAAATAAAGCTCAAACTCGAGTACCAGCACTTCTCTCATAGCGGTCGCAAACCCGGGTCCCTATGGCTGAAAAAAAGTACGTTATCCTGTACCATGTTTGTTACTACTTTATTCTTTTTTTCAAAATAACGCATATTTCACTGCATTTCCCTACACTGACACACCACTAGGTTGCTTGCATATGACACCCGAGGATCACATATGCGTATTTTTACGTAACACAAAGAGAAACTACCTAATTCTATCAAACATATATTTTTCTGAAATCGAAGTGTTATCTAGTCTTCTGCAACGGGTTATTTTGATGCACCCTGTATATATATTTTCGATGTCAGAACAAAATATGTTGTTTTCATATTCTACACATCAGGATATGTACGAAATGCACAAATTAGCAGAATAAAAATAAAATAATGAAGTTAGAAACATATATTCTACATGAACGACTTTAACCCTTACCTTTTCAATGAGATCACATGACGCACACCTTCTGTCAAAAATTGATTCCAATTACCACGGAGCTATTCAATTTTGTTTTAATTTTCTTATTTCACGTAAAAATGTTGGCTGGCAACCGCCTAACAATATATTATATGTCATTATGTGCATATTGAATTGTTACTAATTGTCGTGTATTATAATCTGTTTTGGTCTATATCTTAAGAACCATTTAACATATTTTCACGAAATAAAGCTCAAACTCGAGTACCAGCACTTCTCTCATAGCGGTCGCGAACCCGGGTCCCTATGGCTGAAAAAAAGTACGTTATCCTGTACCATGTTTGTTACTACTTTATTCTTTTTTTCAAAATAACGCATATTTCACTGCATTTCCCTACACTGACACACCACTAGGTTGCTTGCATATGACACCCGAGGATCACATATGCGTATTTTTACGTAACACAAAGAGAAACTACCTAATTCTATCAAACTTATATATTTTTCTGAAATCGAAGTGTTATCTAGTCTTCTGCAACGGGTTATTTTGATGCACCCTGTATATATATTTTCAATGTTAGAACAAAAAAAATGTTTTCATATTCTACACATCAGGATAGGTACGAAAGGCACAAATTAGCAGAAAAAGCATAAAATAATGAAGTTAGAAACAAATATTCTATATGAACGACTATAACCCTTACCTTTTCTATGAGATCACATGACGCACACCTTCTGTCAAAAATTGATTCCAATTACCACGGAGCTATTCAATTTTGTTTTAATTTTCTTATTTCACGTAAAAATGTTGGCTGGCAACCGCCTAACAATATATTATATGTCATTATGTGCATATTGAATTGTTACTAATTGTCGTGTATTATAATCTGTTTTGGTCTATATCTTAAGAACCATTTAACATATTTTCACGAAATAAAGCTCAAACTCGAGTACCAGCACTTCTCTCATAGCGGTCGCAAACCCGGGTCCCTATGGCTTAAAAAAAATACGTTATCCTCTACCATGTTTGTTACTACTTTATTCTTTTTTTCAAAATAACGCATATTTCACTGCATTTCCCTACACTGACACACCACTAGGTTGCTTGCATATGACACCCGAGGATCACATATGCGTATTTTTACGTAACACAAAGAGAAACTACCTAATTCTATCAAACTTATATATTTTTCTGAAATCGAAGTGTTATTTTGTCTTCTGCAGCGCTATATTTTGATGCACCCTGTATATATATTTTCGATGTCAGAACAAAATATGTTGTTTTCATATTCTACACATCAGGATATGTACGAAAAGCACAAATTAGCAGAATAAAAATAAAATAATGAAGTTAGAAATATATATTCTACATGAACGACTTTAACCCTTACCTTTTCAATGAGATCACATGACGCACACCTTCTGTCAAAAATTGATTCCAATTACCACGGAGCTATTCAATTTTGTTTTAATTTTCTTATTTCACGTAAAAATGTTGGCTGGCAACCGCCTAACAATATATTATATGTCATTATGTGCATATTGAATTGTTACTAATTGTCGTGTATTATAATCTGTTTTGGTCTATATCTTAAGAACCATTTAACATATTTTCACGAAATAAAGCTCAAACTCGAGTACCAGCACTTCTCTCATAGCGGTCGCAAACCCGGGTCCCTATGGCTGAAAAAAAGTACGTTATCCTGTACCATGTTTGTTACTACTTTATTCTTTTTTTCAAAATAACGCATATTTCACTGCATTTCCCTACACTGACACACCACTAGGTTGCTTGCATATGACACCCGAGGATCACATATGCGTATTTTTACGTAACACAAAGAGAAACTACCTAATTCTATCAAACTTATATATTTTTCTGAAATCGAAGTGTTATCTAGTCTTCTGCAACGGGTTATTTTGATGCACCCTGTATATATATTTTCAATGTTAGAACAAAAAAAATGTTTTCATATTCTACACATCAGGATAGGTACGAAAGGCACAAATTAGCAGAAAAAGCATAAAATAATGAAGTTAGAAACAAATATTCTATATGAACGACTATAACCCTTACCTTTTCTATGAGATCACATGACGCACACCTTCTGTCAAAAATTGATTCCAATTACCACGGAGCTATTCAATTTTGTTTTAATTTTCTTATTTCACGTAAAAATGTTGGCTGGCAACCGCCTAACAA
Source organism: Thermobia domestica (assembly GCF_964235325.1). Lineage (NCBI taxonomy): Eukaryota > Metazoa > Arthropoda > Insecta > Zygentoma > Lepismatidae > Thermobia > Thermobia domestica. The sequence continues at coordinate 21,355 of NW_027657481.1, read as the reverse complement.
TATATTATATGTCATTATGTGCATATTGAATTGTTACTAATTGTCGTGTATTATAATCTGTTTTGGTCTATATCTTAAGAACCATTTAACATATTTTCACGAAATAAAGCTCAAACTCGGGTACCAGCACTTCTCTCATAGCGGTCGCAAACCCGGGTCCCTATGGCTTAAAAAAAATACGTTATCCTCTACCATGTTTGTTACTACTTTATTCTTTTTTTCAAAATAACGCATATTTCACTGCATTTCCCTACACTGACACACCACTAGGTTGCTTGCATATGACACCCGAGGATCACATATGCGTATTTTTACGTAACACAAAGAGAAACTACCTAATTCTATCAAACTTATATATTTTTCTGAAATCGAAGTGTTATCTTGTCTTCTGCAACGGGTTATTTTGATGCACCCTGTATATATATTTTCAATGTTAGAACAAAAAAACGTTTTCATATTCTACACATCAGGATAGGTACGAAAGGCACAAATTAGCAGAAAAAGCATAAAATAATGAAGTTAGAAACAAATATTCTATATGAACGACTATAACCCTTACCTTTTCTATGAGATCACATGACGCACACCTTCTGTCAAAAATTGATTCCAATTACCACGGAGCTATTCAATTTTGTTTTAATTTTCTTATTTCACGTAAAAATGTTGGCTGGCAACCGCCTAACAATATATTATATGTCATTATATGCATATTGAATTGTTACTAATTGTCGTGTATTATAATCTGTTTTGGTCTATATCTTAAGAACCATTTAACATATTTTCACGAAATAAAGCTCAAACTCGAGTACCAGCACTTCTCTCATAGAGGTCGTAAACCCGGGTCCCTATGGCTGAAAAAAGGTACCTTATCCTGTACCATGTTTGTTACTACTTTATTCTTTTTTTCAAAATAACGCATATTTCACTGCATTTCCCTACACTGACACACCACTAGGTTGCTTGCATATGACACCCGAGGATTATATATGCGTATTTTTACGTAACACAAAGAGAAACTACCTAATTCTATCAAACTTATATATTTTTCTGAAATCGAAGTGTTATTTTGTCTTCTGCAGCGTTATATTTTGATGCACCCTGTATATATATTTTCGATGTCAGAGCAAAATATGTTGTTTTCATATTCTACACATCAAGATAGGTAGGAAAAGCACAAATTAGCAGAAAAAGCATAAAATAATGAAGTTAGAAACATTAATTCTACATGAACGACTTTAACCCTTACGTTTTCAATGAGATCACATGACGCACACCTTCTGTCAAAAATTGATTCCAATTACCACGGAGCTATTCAATTTTGTTTTAATTTTCTTATTTCACGTAAAAATGTTGGCTGGCAACCGCCTAACAATATATTATATGTCATTATGTGCATATTGAATTGTTACTAATTGTCGTGTATTATAATCTGTTTTGGTCTATATCTTAAGAACCATTTAACATATTTTCACGAAATAAAGCTCAAACTCGAGTACCAGCACTTCTCTCATAGCGGTCGCAAACCCGGGTCCCTATGGCTGAAAAAAAGTACGTTATCCTGTACCATGTTTGTTACTACTTTATTCTTTTTTTCAAAATAACGCATATTTCACTGCATTTCCCTACACTGACACACCACTAGGTTGCTTGCATATGACACCCGAGGATCACATATGCGTATTTTTACGTAACACAAAGAGAAACTACCTAATTCTATCAAACATATATTTTTCTGAAATCGAAGTGTTATTTTGTCCTCTGCAGCGCTATATTTTGATGCACCCTGTATATATATTTTCGATGTCAGAACAAAATATGTTGTTTTCATATTCTACACATCAGGATAGGTAGGAAAAGCACAAATTAGCAGAATAAAAATAAAATAATGAAGTTAGAAACATATATTCTACATGAACGACTTTAACCCTTACCTTTTCAATGAGATCACATGACGCACACCTTCTGTCAAAAATTGATTCCAATTACCACGGAGCTATTCAATTTTGTTTTAATTTTCTTATTTCACGTAAAAATGTTGGCTGGCAACCGCCTAACAATATATTATATGTCATTATGTGATTTGAATTGTTACTAATTGTCGTGTATTATAATCTGTTTTGGTCCATATCTTAAGAACCATTTAACATATTTTCACGAAATAAAGCTCAAACTCGAGTACCAGCACTTCTCTCATAGCGGTCGCAAACCCGGGTCCCTATGGCTGAAAAAAAGTACGTTATCCTGTACCATGTTTGTTACTACTTCATTCTTTTTTTCAAAATAACGAATATTTCACTGCATTTCCCTACACAGACACACCACTAGGTTGCTTGCATATGACACCCGAGGATCACATATGCGTATTTTTACGTAACACAAAGAGAAACTACCTAATTCTATCAAACTTATATATTTTTCTGAAATCGAAGTGTTATTTTGTCCTCTGCAGCGCTATATTTTGATGCACCCTGTATATATATTTTCGATGTCAGAACAAAATATGTTGTTTTCATATTCTACACATCAGGATATGTACGAAATGCACAAATTAGCAGAATAAAAATAAAATAATGAAGTTAGAAACATATATTCTACATGAACGACTTTAACCCTTACCTTTTCAATGAGATCACATGACGCACACCTTCTGTCAAAAATTGATTCCAATTACCACGGAGCTATTCAATTTTGTTTTAATTTTCTTATTTCACGTAAAAATGTTGGCTGGCAACCGCCTAACAATATATTATATGTCATTATGTGCATATTGAATTGTTACTAATTGTCGTGTATTATAATCTGTTTTGGTCTATATCTTAAGAACCATTTAACATATTTTCACGAAATAAAGCTCAAACTCGAGTACCAGCACTTCTCTCATAGCGGTCGCGAACCCGGGTCCCTATGGCTGAAAAAAAGTACGTTATCCTGTACCATGTTTGTTACTACTTTATTCTTTTTTTCAAAATAACGCATATTTCACTGCATTTCCCTACACTGACACACCACTAGGTTGCTTGCATATGACACCCGAGGATCACATATGCGTATTTTTACGTAACACAAAGAGAAACTACCTAATTCTATCAAACTTATATATTTTTCTGAAATCGAAGTGTTATCTAGTCTTCTGCAACGGGTTATTTTGATGCACCCTGTATATATATTTTCAATGTTAGAACAAAAAAAATGTTTTCATATTCTACACATCAGGATAGGTACGAAAGGCACAAATTAGCAGAAAAAGCATAAAATAATGAAGTTAGAAACAAATATTCTATATGAACGACTATAACCCTTACCTTTTCTATGAGATCACATGACGCACACCTTCTGTCAAAAATTGATTCCAATTACCACGGAGCTATTCAATTTTGTTTTAATTTTCTTATTTCACGTAAAAATGTTGGCTGGCAACCGCCTAACAATATATTATATGTCATTATGTGCATATTGAATTGTTACTAATTGTCGTGTATTATAATCTGTTTTGGTCTATATCTTAAGAACCATTTAACATATTTTCACGAAATAAAGCTCAAACTCGAGTACCAGCACTTCTCTCATAGAGGTCGTAAACCCGGGTCCCTATGGCTGAAAAAAGGTACCTTATCCTGTACCATGTTTGTTACTACTTTATTCTTTTTTTCAAAATAACGCATATTTCACTGCATTTCCCTACACTGACACACCACTAGGTTGCTTGCATATGACACCCGAGGATCACATATGCGTATTTTTACGTAACACAAAGAGAAACTACCTAATTCTATCAAACATATATTTTTCTGAAATCGAAGTGTTATTTTGTCCTCTGCAGCGCTATATTTTGATGCACCCTGTATATATATTTTCGATGTCAGAGCAAAATATGTTGTTTTCATATTCTACACATCAAGATAGGTAGGAAAAGCACAAATTAGCAGAAAAAGCATAAAATAATGAAGTTAGAAACATATATTCTACATGAACGACTTTAACCCTTACGTTTTCAATGAGATCACATGACGCACACCTTCTGTCAAAAATTGATTCCAATTACCACGGAGCTATTCAATTTTGTTTTAATTTTCTTATTTCACGTAAAAATGTTGGCTGGCAACCGCCTAACAATATATTATATGTCATTATGTGCATATGGAATTGTTACTAATTGTCGTGTATTATAATCTGTTTTGGTCTATATCTTAAGAACCATTTAACATATTTTCACGAAATAAAGCTCAAACTCGAGTACCAGCACTTCTCTCATAGCGGTCGCAAACCCGGGTCCCTATGGCTGAAAAAAAGTACGTTATCCTGTACCATGTTTGTTACTACTTTATTCTTTTTTTCAAAATAACGCATATTTCACTGCATTTCCCTACACTGACACACCACTAGGTTGCTTGCATATGACACCCGAGGATCACATATGCGTATTTTTACGTAACACAAAGAGAAACTACCTAATTCTATCAAACATATATTTTTCTGAAATCGAAGTGTTATCTAGTCTTCTGCAACGGGTTATTTTGATGCACCCTGTATATATATTTTCGATGTCAGAACAAAATATGTTGTTTTCATATTCTACACATCAGGATATGTACGAAATGCACAAATTAGCAGAATAAAAATAAAATAATGAAGTTAGAAACATATATTCTACATGAACGACTTTAACCCTTACCTTTTCAATGAGATCACATGACGCACACCTTCTGTCAAAAATTGATTCCAATTACCACGGAGCTATTCAATTTTGTTTTAATTTTCTTATTTCACGTAAAAATGTTGGCTGGCAACCGCCTAACAATATATTATATGTCATTATGTGCATATTGAATTGTTACTAATTGTCGTGTATTATAATCTGTTTTGGTCTATATCTTAAGAACCATTTAACATATTTTCACGAAATAAAGCTCAAACTCGAGTACCAGCACTTCTCTCATAGCGGTCGCGAACCCGGGTCCCTATGGCTGAAAAAAAGTACGTTATCCTGTACCATGTTTGTTACTACTTTATTCTTTTTTTCAAAATAACGCATATTTCACTGCATTTCCCTACACTGACACACCACTAGGTTGCTTGCATATGACACCCGAGGATCACATATGCGTATTTTTACGTAACACAAAGAGAAACTACCTAATTCTATCAAACTTATATATTTTTCTGAAATCGAAGTGTTATCTAGTCTTCTGCAACGGGTTATTTTGATGCACCCTGTATATATATTTTCAATGTTAGAACAAAAAAAATGTTTTCATATTCTACACATCAGGATAGGTACGAAAGGCACAAATTAGCAGAAAAAGCATAAAATAATGAAGTTAGAAACAAATATTCTATATGAACGACTATAACCCTTACCTTTTCTATGAGATCACATGACGCACACCTTCTGTCAAAAATTGATTCCAATTACCACGGAGCTATTCAATTTTGTTTTAATTTTCTTATTTCACGTAAAAATGTTGGCTGGCAACCGCCTAACAATATATTATATGTCATTATGTGCATATTGAATTGTTACTAATTGTCGTGTATTATAATCTGTTTTGGTCTATATCTTAAGAACCATTTAACATATTTTCACGAAATAAAGCTCAAACTCGAGTACCAGCACTTCTCTCATAGCGGTCGCAAACCCGGGTCCCTATGGCTTAAAAAAAATACGTTATCCTCTACCATGTTTGTTACTACTTTATTCTTTTTTTCAAAATAACGCATATTTCACTGCATTTCCCTACACTGACACACCACTAGGTTGCTTGCATATGACACCCGAGGATCACATATGCGTATTTTTACGTAACACAAAGAGAAACTACCTAATTCTATCAAACTTATATATTTTTCTGAAATCGAAGTGTTATTTTGTCTTCTGCAGCGCTATATTTTGATGCACCCTGTATATATATTTTCGATGTCAGAACAAAATATGTTGTTTTCATATTCTACACATCAGGATATGTACGAAAAGCACAAATTAGCAGAATAAAAATAAAATAATGAAGTTAGAAATATATATTCTACATGAACGACTTTAACCCTTACCTTTTCAATGAGATCACATGACGCACACCTTCTGTCAAAAATTGATTCCAATTACCACGGAGCTATTCAATTTTGTTTTAATTTTCTTATTTCACGTAAAAATGTTGGCTGGCAACCGCCTAACAATATATTATATGTCATTATGTGCATATTGAATTGTTACTAATTGTCGTGTATTATAATCTGTTTTGGTCTATATCTTAAGAACCATTTAACATATTTTCACGAAATAAAGCTCAAACTCGAGTACCAGCACTTCTCTCATAGCGGTCGCAAACCCGGGTCCCTATGGCTGAAAAAAAGTACGTTATCCTGTACCATGTTTGTTACTACTTTATTCTTTTTTTCAAAATAACGCATATTTCACTGCATTTCCCTACACTGACACACCACTAGGTTGCTTGCATATGACACCCGAGGATCACATATGCGTATTTTTACGTAACACAAAGAGAAACTACCTAATTCTATCAAACTTATATATTTTTCTGAAATCGAAGTGTTATCTAGTCTTCTGCAACGGGTTATTTTGATGCACCCTGTATATATATTTTCAATGTTAGAACAAAAAAAATGTTTTCATATTCTACACATCAGGATAGGTACGAAAGGCACAAATTAGCAGAAAAAGCATAAAATAATGAAGTTAGAAACAAATATTCTATATGAACGACTATAACCCTTACCTTTTCTATGAGATCACATGACGCACACCTTCTGTCAAAAATTGATTCCAATTACCACGGAGCTATTCAATTTTGTTTTAATTTTCTTATTTCACGTAAAAATGTTGGCTGGCAACCGCCTAACAATATATTATATGTCATTATGTGCATATTGAATTGTTACTAATTGTCGTGTATTATAATCTGTTTTGGTCTATATCTTAAGAACCATTTAACATATTTTCACGAAATAAAGCTCAAACTCGAGTACCAGCACTTCTCTCATAGCGGTCGCAAACCCGGGTCCCTATGGCTGAAAAAAAGTACGTTATCCTGTACCATGTTTGTTACTACTTTATTCTTTTTTTCAAAATAACGCATATTTCACTGCATTTCCCTACACTGACACACCACTAGGTTGCTTGCATATGACACCCGAGGATCACATATGCGTATTTTTACGTAACACAAAGAGAAACTACCTAATTCTATCAAACTTATATATTTTTCTTAAATCGAAGTGTTATCTTGTCTTCTGCAACGGGTTATTTTGATGCACCCTGTATATATATTTTCGATGTCAGAACAAAATATGTTGTTTTCATATTCTACACATCAGGATATGTACGAAATGCACAAATTAGCAGAATAAAAATAAAATAATGAAGTTAGAAACATATATTCTACATGAACGACTTTAACCCTTACCTTTTCAATGAGATCACATGACGCACACCTTCTGTCAAAAATTGATTCCAATTACCACGGAGCTATTCAATTTTGTTTTAATTTTCTTATTTCACGTAAAAATGTTGGCTGGCAACCGCCTAACAATATATTATATGTCATTATGTGATTTGAATTGTTACTAATTGTCGTGTATTATAATCTGTTTTGGTCTATATCTTAAGAACCATTTAACATATTTTCACGAAATAAAGCTCAAACTCGAGTACCAGCACTTCTCTCATAGCGGTCGCAAACCCGGGTCCCTATGGCTGAAAAAAAGTACGTTATCCTGTACCATGTTTGTTACTACTTTATTCTTTTTTTCAAAATAACGAATATTTCACTGCATTTCCCTACACTGACACACCACCAGGTTGCTTGCATATGACACCCGAGGATCACATATGCGTATTTTTACGTAACACAAAGAGAAACTACCTAATTCTATCAAACTTATATATTTTTCTGAAATCGAAGTGTTATTTTTCCTCTGCAGCGCTATATTTTGATGCACCCTGTATATATATTTTCGATGTCAGAACAAAATATGTTGTTTTCATATTCTACACATCAGGATATGTACGAAATGCACAAATTAGCAGAATAAAAATAAAATAATGAAGTTAGAAACATATATTCTACATGAACGACTTTAACCCTTACCTTTTCAATGAGATCACATGACGCACACCTTCTGTCAAAAATTGATTCCAATTACCACGGAGCTATTCAATTTTGTTTTAATTTTCTTATTTCACGTAAAAATGTTGGCTGGCAACCGCCTAACAATATATTATATGTCATTATGTGCATATTGAATTGTTACTAATTGTCGTGTATTATAATCTGTTTTGGTCTATATCTTAAGAACCATTTAACATATTTTCACGAAATAAAGTTCAAACTCGAGTACCAGCACTTCTCTCATAGCGGTCGCAAACCCGGGTCCCTATGGCTTAAAAAAAATACGTTATCCTCTACCATGTTTGTTACTACTTTATTCTTTTTTTCAAAATAACGCATATTTCACTGCATTTCCCTACACTGACACACCACTAGGTTGCTTGCATATGACACCCGAGGATCACATATGCGTATTTTTACGTAACACAAAGAGAAACTACCTAATTCTATCAAACTTATATATTTTTCTGAAATCGAAGTGTTATTTTGTCTTCTGCAGCGCTATATTTTGATGCACCCTGTATATATATTTTCGATGTCAGAACAAAATATGTTGTTTTCATATTCTACACATCAGGATATGTACGAAAAGCACAAATTAGCAGAATAAAAATAAAATAATGAAGTTAGAAATATATATTCTACATGAACGACTTTAACCCTTACCTTTTCAATGAGATCACATGACGCACACCTTCTGTCAAAAATTGATTCCAATTACCACGGAGCTATTCAATTTTGTTTTAATTTTCTTATTTCACGTAAAAATGTTGGCTGGCAACCGCCTAACAATATATTATATGTCATTATGTGCATATTGAATTGTTACTAATTGTCGTGTATTATAATCTGTTTTGGTCTATATCTTAAGAACCATTTAACATATTTTCACGAAATAAAGCTCAAACTCGAGTACCAGCACTTCTCTCATAGAGGTCGTAAACCCGGGTCCCTATGGCTGAAAAAAGGTACCTTATCCTGTACCATGTTTGTTACTACTTTATTCTTTTTTTCAAAATAACGCATATTTCACTGCATTTCCCTACACTGACACACCACTAGGTTGCTTGCATATGACACCCGAGGATTATATATGCGTATTTTTACGTAACACAAAGAGAAACTACCTAATTCTATCAAACTTATATATTTTTCTGAAATCGAAGTGTTATTTTGTCTTCTGCAGCGTTATATTTTGATGCACCTTGTATATATATTTTCGATGTCAGAGCAAAATATGTTGTTTTCATATTCTACACATCAAGATAGGTAGGAAAAGCACAAATTAGCAGAAAAAGCATAAAATAATGAAGTTAGAAACATATATTCTACATGAACGACTTTAACCCTTACGTTTTCAATGAGATCACATGACGCACACCTTCTGTCAAAAATTGATTCCAATTACCACGGAGCTATTCAATTTTGTTTTAATTTTCTTATTTCACGTAAAAATGTTGGCTGGCAACCGCCTAACAATATATTATATGTCATTATGTGCATATGGAATTGTTACTAATTGTCGTGTATTATAATCTGTTTTGGTCTATATCTTAAGAACCATTTAACATATTTTCACGAAATAAAGCTCAAACTCGAGTACCAGCACTTCTCTCATAGCGGTCGCAAACCCGGGTCCCTATGGCTGAAAAAAAGTACGTTATCCTGTACCATGTTTGTTACTACTTTATTCTTTTTTTCAAAATAACGCATATTTCACTGCATTTCCCTACACTGACACACCACTAGGTTGCTTGCATATGACACCCGAGGATCACATATGCGTATTTTTACGTAACACAAAGAGAAACTACCTAATTCTATCAAACATATATTTTTCTGAAATCGAAGTGTTATCTAGTCTTCTGCAACGGGTTATTTTGATGCACCCTGTATATATATTTTCGATGTCAGAACAAAATATGTTGTTTTCATATTCTACACATCAGGATATGTACGAAATGCACAAATTAGCAGAATAAAAATAAAATAATGAAGTTAGAAACATATATTCTACATGAACGACTTTAACCCTTACCTTTTCAATGAGATCACATGACGCACACCTTCTGTCAAAAATTGATTCCAATTACCACGGAGCTATTCAATTTTGTTTTAATTTTCTTATTTCACGTAAAAATGTTGGCTGGCAACCGCCTAACAATATATTATATGTCATTATGTGCATATTGAATTGTTACTAATTGTCGTGTATTATAATCTGTTTTGGTCTATATCTTAAGAACCATTTAACATATTTTCACGAAATAAAGCTCAAACTCGAGTACCAGCACTTCTCTCATAGCGGTCGCGAACCCGGGTCCCTATGGCTGAAAAAAAGTACGTTATCCTGTACCATGTTTGTTACTACTTTATTCTTTTTTTCAAAATAACGCATATTTCACTGCATTTCCCTACACTGACACACCACTAGGTTGCTTGCATATGACACCCGAGGATCACATATGCGTATTTTTACGTAACACAAAGAGAAACTACCTAATTCTATCAAACTTATATATTTTTCTGAAATCGAAGTGTTATCTAGTCTTCTGCAACGGGTTATTTTGATGCACCCTGTATATATATTTTCAATGTTAGAACAAAAAAAATGTTTTCATATTCTACACATCAGGATAGGTACGAAAGGCACAAATTAGCAGAAAAAGCATAAAATAATGAAGTTAGAAACAAATATTCTATATGAACGACTATAACCCTTACCTTTTCTATGAGATCACATGACGCACACCTTCTGTCAAAAATTGATTCCAATTACCACGGAGCTATTCAATTTTGTTTTAATTTTCTTATTTCACGTAAAAATGTTGGCTGGCAACCGCCTAACAATATATTATATGTCATTATGTGCATATTGAATTGTTACTAATTGTCGTGTATTATAATCTGTTTTGGTCTATATCTTAAGAACCATTTAACATATTTTCACGAAATAAAGCTCAAACTCGAGTACCAGCACTTCTCTCATAGCGGTCGCAAACCCGGGTCCCTATGGCTTAAAAAAAATACGTTATCCTCTACCATGTTTGTTACTACTTTATTCTTTTTTTCAAAATAACGCATATTTCACTGCATTTCCCTACACTGACACACCACTAGGTTGCTTGCATATGACACCCGAGGATCACATATGCGTATTTTTACGTAACACAAAGAGAAACTACCTAATTCTATCAAACTTATATATTTTTCTGAAATCGAAGTGTTATTTTGTCTTCTGCAGCGCTATATTTTGATGCACCCTGTATATATATTTTCGATGTCAGAACAAAATATGTTGTTTTCATATTCTACACATCAGGATATGTACGAAAAGCACAAATTAGCAGAATAAAAATAAAATAATGAAGTTAGAAATATATATTCTACATGAACGACTTTAACCCTTACCTTTTCAATGAGATCACATGACGCACACCTTCTGTCAAAAATTGATTCCAATTACCACGGAGCTATTCAATTTTGTTTTAATTTTCTTATTTCACGTAAAAATGTTGGCTGGCAACCGCCTAACAATATATTATATGTCATTATGTGCATATTGAATTGTTACTAATTGTCGTGTATTATAATCTGTTTTGGTCTATATCTTAAGAACCATTTAACATATTTTCACGAAATAAAGCTCAAACTCGAGTACCAGCACTTCTCTCATAGCGGTCGCAAACCCGGGTCCCTATGGCTGAAAAAAAGTACGTTATCCTGTACCATGTTTGTTACTACTTTATTCTTTTTTTCAAAATAACGCATATTTCACTGCATTTCCCTACACTGACACACCACTAGGTTGCTTGCATATGACACCCGAGGATCACATATGCGTATTTTTACGTAACACAAAGAGAAACTACCTAATTCTATCAAACTTATATATTTTTCTGAAATCGAAGTGTTATCTAGTCTTCTGCAACGGGTTATTTTGATGCACCCTGTATATATATTTTCAATGTTAGAACAAAAAAAATGTTTTCATATTCTACACATCAGGATAGGTACGAAAGGCACAAATTAGCAGAAAAAGCATAAAATAATGAAGTTAGAAACAAATATTCTATATGAACGACTATAACCCTTACCTTTTCTATGAGATCACATGACGCACACCTTCTGTCAAAAATTGATTCCAATTACCACGGAGCTATTCAATTTTGTTTTAATTTTCTTATTTCACGTAAAAATGTTGGCTGGCAACCGCCTAACAATATATTATATGTCATTATGTGCATATTGAATTGTTACTAATTGTCGTGTATTATAATCTGTTTTGGTCTATATCTTAAGAACCATTTAACATATTTTCACGAAATAAAGCTCAAACTCGGGTACCAGCACTTCTCTCATAGCGGTCGCAAACCCGGGTCCCTATGGCTTAAAAAAAATACGTTATCCTCTACCATGTTTGTTACTACTTTATTCTTTTTTTCAAAATAACGCATATTTCACTGCATTTCCCTACACTGACACACCACTAGGTTGCTTGCATATGACACCCGAGGATCACATATGCGTATTTTTACGTAACACAAAGAGAAACTACCTAATTCTATCAAACTTATATATTTTTCTGAAATCGAAGTGTTATCTTGTCTTCTGCAACGGGTTATTTTGATGCACCCTGTATATATATTTTCAATGTTAGAACAAAAAAACGTTTTCATATTCTACACATCAGGATAGGTACGAAAGGCACAAATTAGCAGAAAAAGCATAAAATAATGAAGTTAGAAACAAATATTCTATATGAACGACTATAACCCTTACCTTTTCTATGAGATCACATGACGCACACCTTCTGTCAAAAATTGATTCCAATTACCACGGAGCTATTCAATTTTGTTTTAATTTTCTTATTTCACGTAAAAATGTTGGCTGGCAACCGCCTAACAATATATTATATGTCATTATATGCATATTGAATTGTTACTAATTGTCGTGTATTATAATCTGTTTTGGTCTATATCTTAAGAACCATTTAACATATTTTCACGAAATAAAGCTCAAACTCGAGTACCAGCACTTCTCTCATAGAGGTCGTAAACCCGGGTCCCTATGGCTGAAAAAAGGTACCTTATCCTGTACCATGTTTGTTACTACTTTATTCTTTTTTTCAAAATAACGCATATTTCACTGCATTTCCCTACACTGACACACCACTAGGTTGCTTGCATATGACACCCGAGGATTATATATGCGTATTTTTACGTAACACAAAGAGAAACTACCTAATTCTATCAAACTTATATATTTTTCTGAAATCGAAGTGTTATTTTGTCTTCTGCAGCGTTATATTTTGATGCACCCTGTATATATATTTTCGATGTCAGAGCAAAATATGTTGTTTTCATATTCTACACATCAAGATAGGTAGGAAAAGCACAAATTAGCAGAAAAAGCATAAAATAATGAAGTTAGAAACATTAATTCTACATGAACGACTTTAACCCTTACGTTTTCAATGAGATCACATGACGCACACCTTCTGTCAAAAATTGATTCCAATTACCACGGAGCTATTCAATTTTGTTTTAATTTTCTTATTTCACGTAAAAATGTTGGCTGGCAACCGCCTAACAATATATTATATGTCATTATGTGCATATTGAATTGTTACTAATTGTCGTGTATTATAATCTGTTTTGGTCTATATCTTAAGAACCATTTAACATATTTTCACGAAATAAAGCTCAAACTCGAGTACCAGCACTTCTCTCATAGCGGTCGCAAACCCGGGTCCCTATGGCTGAAAAAAAGTACGTTATCCTGTACCATGTTTGTTACTACTTTATTCTTTTTTTCAAAATAACGCATATTTCACTGCATTTCCCTACACTGACACACCACTAGGTTGCTTGCATATGACACCCGAGGATCACATATGCGTATTTTTACGTAACACAAAGAGAAACTACCTAATTCTATCAAACATATATTTTTCTGAAATCGAAGTGTTATTTTGTCCTCTGCAGCGCTATATTTTGATGCACCCTGTATATATATTTTCGATGTCAGAACAAAATATGTTGTTTTCATATTCTACACATCAGGATAGGTAGGAAAAGCACAAATTAGCAGAATAAAAATAAAATAATGAAGTTAGAAACATATATTCTACATGAACGACTTTAACCCTTACCTTTTCAATGAGATCACATGACGCACACCTTCTGTCAAAAATTGATTCCAATTACCACGGAGCTATTCAATTTTGTTTTAATTTTCTTATTTCACGTAAAAATGTTGGCTGGCAACCGCCTAACAATATATTATATGTCATTATGTGATTTGAATTGTTACTAATTGTCGTGTATTATAATCTGTTTTGGTCCATATCTTAAGAACCATTTAACATATTTTCACGAAATAAAGCTCAAACTCGAGTACCAGCACTTCTCTCATAGCGGTCGCAAACCCGGGTCCCTATGGCTGAAAAAAAGTACGTTATCCTGTACCATGTTTGTTACTACTTCATTCTTTTTTTCAAAATAACGAATATTTCACTGCATTTCCCTACACAGACACACCACTAGGTTGCTTGCATATGACACCCGAGGATCACATATGCGTATTTTTACGTAACACAAAGAGAAACTACCTAATTCTATCAAACTTATATATTTTTCTGAAATCGAAGTGTTATTTTGTCCTCTGCAGCGCTATATTTTGATGCACCCTGTATATATATTTTCGATGTCAGAACAAAATATGTTGTTTTCATATTCTACACATCAGGATATGTACGAAATGCACAAATTAGCAGAATAAAAATAAAATAATGAAGTTAGAAACATATATTCTACATGAACGACTTTAACCCTTACCTTTTCAATGAGATCACATGACGCACACCTTCTGTCAAAAATTGATTCCAATTACCACGGAGCTATTCAATTTTGTTTTAATTTTCTTATTTCACGTAAAAATGTTGGCTGGCAACCGCCTAACAATATATTATATGTCATTATGTGCATATTGAATTGTTACTAATTGTCGTGTATTATAATCTGTTTTGGTCTATATCTTAAGAACCATTTAACATATTTTCACGAAATAAAGCTCAAACTCGAGTACCAGCACTTCTCTCATAGCGGTCGCGAACCCGGGTCCCTATGGCTGAAAAAAAGTACGTTATCCTGTACCATGTTTGTTACTACTTTATTCTTTTTTTCAAAATAACGCATATTTCACTGCATTTCCCTACACTGACACACCACTAGGTTGCTTGCATATGACACCCGAGGATCACATATGCGTATTTTTACGTAACACAAAGAGAAACTACCTAATTCTATCAAACTTATATATTTTTCTGAAATCGAAGTGTTATCTAGTCTTCTGCAACGGGTTATTTTGATGCACCCTGTATATATATTTTCAATGTTAGAACAAAAAAAATGTTTTCATATTCTACACATCAGGATAGGTACGAAAGGCACAAATTAGCAGAAAAAGCATAAAATAATGAAGTTAGAAACAAATATTCTATATGAACGACTATAACCCTTACCTTTTCTATGAGATCACATGACGCACACCTTCTGTCAAAAATTGATTCCAATTACCACGGAGCTATTCAATTTTGTTTTAATTTTCTTATTTCACGTAAAAATGTTGGCTGGCAACCGCCTAACAATATATTATATGTCATTATGTGCATATTGAATTGTTACTAATTGTCGTGTATTATAATCTGTTTTGGTCTATATCTTAAGAACCATTTAACATATTTTCACGAAATAAAGCTCAAACTCGAGTACCAGCACTTCTCTCATAGAGGTCGTAAACCCGGGTCCCTATGGCTGAAAAAAGGTACCTTATCCTGTACCATGTTTGTTACTACTTTATTCTTTTTTTCAAAATAACGCATATTTCACTGCATTTCCCTACACTGACACACCACTAGGTTGCTTGCATATGACACCCGAGGATTATATATGCGTATTTTTACGTAACACAAAGAGAAACTACCTAATTCTATCAAACTTATATATTTTTCTGAAATCGAAGTGATATTTTTTCTTCTGCAGCGTTATATTTTGATGCACCTTGTATATATATTTTCGATGTCAGAGCAAAATATGTTGTTTTCATATTCTACACATCAAGATAGGTAGGAAAAGCACAAATTAGCAGAAAAAGCATAAAATAATGAAGTTAGAAACATATATTCTACATGAACGACTTTAACCCTTACGTTTTCAATGAGATCACATGACGCACACCTTCTGTCAAAAATTGATTCCAATTACCACGGAGCTATTCAATTTTGTTTTAATTTTCTTATTTCACGTAAAAATGTTGGCTGGCAACCGCCTAACAATATATTATATGTCATTATGTGCATATTGAATTGTTACTAATTGTCGTGTATTATAATCTGTTTTGGTCTATATCTTAAGAACCATTTAACATATTTTCACGAAATAAAGCTCAAACTCGAGTACCAGCACTTCTCTCATAGCGGTCGCAAACCCGGGTCCCTATGGCTGAAAAAAAGTACGTTATCCTGTACCATGTTTGTTACTACTTTACTCTTTTTTTCAAAATAACGCATATTTCACTGCATTTCCCTACACTGACACACCACTAGGTTGCTTGCATATGACACCCGAGGATCACATATGCGTATTTTTACGTAACACAAAGAGAAACTACCTAATTCTATCAAACTTATATATTTTTCTGAAATCGAAGTGTTATCTAGTCTTCTGCAACGGGTTATTTTGATGCACCCTGTATATATATTTTCAATGTTAGAACAAAAAAAATGTTTTCATATTCTACACATCAGGATAGGTACGAAAGGCACAAATTAGCAGAAAAAGCATAAAATAATGAAGTTAGAAACAAATATTCTATATGAACGACTATAACCCTTACCTTTTCTATGAGATCACATGACGCACACCTTCTGTCAAAAATTGATTCCAATTACCACGGAGCTATTCAATTTTGTTTTAATTTTCTTATTTCACGTAAAAATGTTGGCTGGCAACCGCCTAACAATATATTATATGTCATTATGTGCATATTGAATTGTTACTAATTGTCGTGTATTATAATCTGTTTTGGTCTATATCTTAAGAACCATTTAACATATTTTCACGAAATAAAGCTCAAACTCGGGTACCAGCACTTCTCTCATAGCGGTCGCAAACCCGGGTCCCTATGGCTTAAAAAAAATACGTTATCCTCTACCATGTTTGTTACTACTTTATTCTTTTTTTCAAAATAACGCATATTTCACTGCATTTCCCTACACTGACACACCACTAGGTTGCTTGCATATGACACCCGAGGATCACATATGCGTATTTTTACGTAACACAAAGAGAAACTACCTAATTCTATCAAACTTATATATTTTTCTGAAATCGAAGTGTTATCTTGTCTTCTGCAACGGGTTATTTTGATGCACCCTGTATATATATTTTCAATGTTAGAACAAAAAAACGTTTTCATATTCTACACATCAGGATAGGTACGAAAGGCACAAATTAGCAGAAAAAGCATAAAATAATGAAGTTAGAAACAAATATTCTATATGAACGACTATAACCCTTACCTTTTCTATGAGATCACATGACGCACACCTTCTGTCAAAAATTGATTCCAATTACCACGGAGCTATTCAATTTTGTTTTAATTTTCTTATTTCACGTAAAAATGTTGGCTGGCAACCGCCTAACAATATATTATATGTCATTATGTGCATATTGAATTGTTACTAATTGTCGTGTATTATAATCTGTTTTGGTCTATATCTTAAGAACCATTTAACATATTTTCACGAAATAAAGCTCAAACTCGAGTACCAGCACTTCTCTCATAGAGGTCGTAAACCCGGGTCCCTATGGCTGAAAAAAGGTACCTTATCCTGTACCATGTTTGTTACTACTTTATTCTTTTTTTCAAAATAACGCATATTTCACTGCATTTCCCTACACTGACACACCACTAGGTTGCTTGCATATGACACCCGAGGATTATATATGCGTATTTTTACGTAACACAAAGAGAAACTACCTAATTCTATCAAACTTATATATTTTTCTGAAATCGAAGTGTTATTTTGTCTTCTGCAGCGTTATATTTTGATGCACCTTGTATATATATTTTCGATGTCAGAGCAAAATATGTTGTTTTCATATTCTACACATCAAGATAGGTAGGAAAAGCACAAATTAGCAGAAAAAGCATAAAATAATGAAGTTAGAAACATATATTCTACATGAACGACTTTAACCCTTACGTTTTCAATGAGATCACATGACGCACACCTTCTGTCAAAAATTGATTCCAATTACCACGGAGCTATTCAATTTTGTTTTAATTTTCTTATTTCACGTAAAAATGTTGGCTGGCAACCGCCTAACAATATATTATATGTCATTATGTGCATATTGAATTGTTACTAATTGTCGTGTATTATAATCTGTTTTGGTCTATATCTTAAGAACCATTTAACATATTTTCACGAAATAAAGCTCAAACTCGAGTACCAGCACTTCTCTCATAGCGGTCGCAAACCCGGGTCCCTATGGCTGAAAAAAAGTACGTTATCCTGTACCATGTTTGTTACTACTTTATTCTTTTTTTCAAAATAACGCATATTTCACTGCATTTCCCTACACTGACACACCACTAGGTTGCTTGCATATGACACCCGAGGATCACATATGCGTATTTTTACGTAACACAAAGAGAAACTACCTAATTCTATCAAACATATATTTTTCTGAAATCGAAGTGTTATTTTGTCCTCTGCAGCGCTATATTTTGATGCACCCTGTATATATATTTTCGATGTCAGAACAAAATATGTTGTTTTCATATTCTACACATCAGGATATGTACGAAATGCACAAATTAGCAGAATAAAAATAAAATAATGAAGTTAGAAACATATATTCTACATGAACGACTTTAACCCTTACCTTTTCAATGAGATCACATGACGCACACCTTCTGTCAAAAATTGATTCCAATTACCACGGAGCTATTCAATTTTGTTTTAATTTTCTTATTTCACGTAAAAATGTTGGCTGGCAACCGCCTAACAATATATTATATGTCATTATGTGCATATTGAATTGTTACTAATTGTCGTGTATTATAATCTGTTTTGGTCTATATCTTAAGAACCATTTAACATATTTTCACGAAATAAAGCTCAAACTCGAGTACCAGCACTTCTCTCATAGCGGTCGCGAACCCGGGTCCCTATGGCTGAAAAAAAGTACGTTATCCTGTACCATGTTTGTTACTACTTTATTCTTTTTTTCAAAATAACGCATATTTCACTGCATTTCCCTACACTGACACACCACTAGGTTGCTTGCATATGACACCCGAGGATCACATATGCGTATTTTTACGTAACACAAAGAGAAACTACCTAATTCTATCAAACTTATATATTTTTCTGAAATCGAAGTGTTATCTAGTCTTCTGCAACGGGTTATTTTGATGCACCCTGTATATATATTTTCAATGTTAGAACAAAAAAAATGTTTTCATATTCTACACATCAGGATAGGTACGAAAGGCACAAATTAGCAGAAAAAGCATAAAATAATGAAGTTAGAAACAAATATTCTATATGAACGACTATAACCCTTACCTTTTCTATGAGATCACATGACGCACACCTTCTGTCAAAAATTGATTCCAATTACCACGGAGCTATTCAATTTTGTTTTAATTTTCTTATTTCACGTAAAAATGTTGGCTGGCAACCGCCTAACAATATATTATATGTCATTATGTGCATATTGAATTGTTACTAATTGTCGTGTATTATAATCTGTTTTGGTCTATATCTTAAGAACCATTTAACATATTTTCACGAAATAAAGCTCAAACTCGAGTACCAGCACTTCTCTCATAGAGGTCGTAAACCCGGGTCCCTATGGCTGAAAAAAGGTACCTTATCCTGTACCATGTTTGTTACTACTTTATTCTTTTTTTCAAAATAACGCATATTTCACTGCATTTCCCTACACTGACACACCACTAGGTTGCTTGCATATGACACCCGAGGATTATATATGCGTATTTTTACGTAACACAAAGAGAAACTACCTAATTCTATCAAACTTATATATTTTTCTGAAATCGAAGTGATATTTTTTCTTCTGCAGCGTTATATTTTGATGCACCTTGTATATATATTTTCGATGTCAGAGCAAAATATGTTGTTTTCATATTCTACACATCAAGATAGGTAGGAAAAGCACAAATTAGCAGAAAAAGCATAAAATAATGAAGTTAGAAACATATATTCTACATGAACGACTTTAACCCTTACGTTTTCAATGAGATCACATGACGCACACCTTCTGTCAAAAATTGATTCCAATTACCACGGAGCTATTCAATTTTGTTTTAATTTTCTTATTTCACGTAAAAATGTTGGCTGGCAACCGCCTAACAATATATTATATGTCATTATGTGCATATTGAATTGTTACTAATTGTCGTGTATTATAATCTGTTTTGGTCTATATCTTAAGAACCATTTAACATATTTTCACGAAATAAAGCTCAAACTCGAGTACCAGCACTTCTCTCATAGCGGTCGCAAACCCGGGTCCCTATGGCTGAAAAAAAGTACGTTATCCTGTACCATGTTTGTTACTACTTTACTCTTTTTTTCAAAATAACGCATATTTCACTGCATTTCCCTACACTGACACACCACTAGGTTGCTTGCATATGACACCCGAGGATCACATATGCGTATTTTTACGTAACACAAAGAGAAACTACCTAATTCTATCAAACTTATATATTTTTCTGAAATCGAAGTGTTATCTAGTCTTCTGCAACGGGTTATTTTGATGCACCCTGTATATATATTTTCAATGTTAGAAAAAAAAAATGTTTTCATATTCTACACATCAGGATAGGTACGAAAGGCACAAATTAGCAGAAAAAGCATAAAATAATGAAGTTAGAAACAAATATTCTATATGAACGACTATAACCCTTACCTTTTCTATGAGATCACATGACGCACACCTTCTGTCAAAAATTGATTCCAATTACCACGGAGCTATTCAATTTTGTTTTAATTTTCTTATTTCACGTAAAAATGTTGGCTGGCAACCGCCTAACAATATATTATATGTCATTATGTGCATATTGAATTGTTACTAATTGTCGTGTATTATAATCTGTTTTGGTCTATATCTTAAGAACCATTTAACATA